>NW_027518282.1:0-116156 GCF_023851605.1 Tamandua tetradactyla
AAATCCTAAGGGTCTGCATTGTGATTCCCCTATAGGGGCCTGACAAAGTCTCCAGGCATCATCTCTATTTGCCACTGACACTTCCAGCACCATTGGATCTGCTAGATTATATGGTCCAAGCAGCAGATCAGCTTGTACAACAGGCTTGACCTGTTTCAGAGTCTCCTCTTTTTCAGATCCCCACTAAAAATTAGCAGCTTTTCTGGTCACTCGATAAATGGGCTGCAGTAGCACACCCAGATGAGGAATATGTTGTTGCCAAAATCCAGAAAGACCAACTAGTAATTGTGTTTCTTTTTTTGGTCATAAGAGGGGCCAGATGTAGCAACTTATCCTTCACCATGAAAGGGATATCTCAACATGCACCACACCACTGGACACCTAGAAACTTCACTGAGGTGGAAGTCCCCTGTATTTTTCTTGGATTTATCTCCCATCCTCTGACACACAAATGCCTTACCACTAAGTCTAGAGTAGTAGAGTTCTTGCTCACTAGGTCCAATCATATCATCAATATAATGGACCAGTGTGATGTCTCATTGGAGGGAGAAACTATCAAGGTCCCTGTGGACAAGATTATGACATAGGGCCGGAGAGTTGATATACCCCTGTGGTAGGACAGTGAAAGCATATTGCTGACCTTGCCAGCTGAAAGCAAACTGTTTCTGGTGGTGCTTACTAACAGCTATTGAGAGAAAAGCATTTTCCAGATCAATAGCTGCATACCAGGTACCAGGGGATGTATTGATTTGCTCAAGCAATGATACTACATCTGGAACAGCAGCTGCAATTGGAGTTACCACCTCGTTGAGCTTATGGTAATCTACTGTCATCCTCCAAGACCCATCTGTTTTCTGCACAGGCCAAATAGGAGATTTGAATGGGGATCTGGTAGAAATCACCATCCCTGCATTCTTCAAGTCCTTAAGAGTGGCAGTAATCTCTGCAATCCCACCAGGAATCCAGTATTGCTTCTGATTTACTATTTTGCTATGTAGGGGGAGTTCTAGTGACTTTCACTTGGACTTTCCCACCATAATAGCCCTCACTGCATGAGTTAAATAGGCAATGTGGGGCTTCTGCCAGTTGCTCAGTATGTCTATACCAGTTATACATTCTGGAACTGGGGAAATAACTACAGAATGGGTCTGTGGACCCACTGGACACACTGTGAGAAGAACCTGAGCTAAAACTCCATTGATCACCTGGCATGCATAAGTTTCCACTCTGACTGGTAAACCAGAGTGATGCTTT
This sequence comes from Tamandua tetradactyla, assembly GCF_023851605.1. Lineage (NCBI taxonomy): Eukaryota > Metazoa > Chordata > Mammalia > Pilosa > Myrmecophagidae > Tamandua > Tamandua tetradactyla. The sequence continues at coordinate 1,255 of NW_027518282.1, forward strand.
GGGTCCCCTGGAATTAATGTCACTTCTGAACCAGTGTCTACTAATCCCCAAAATATCTGATCATTTCCTTTTCCCCAATGCACAGTTACCCTGGTAAAAGTCCATCAGTCCCCTTGGGGAAGTCTTGCAGAATAATTAACAGTATAAATTTGTGGTAGTGTAACAGGGCTCTCCCCCAAAATGTACCTGGCCTCCCCTTCCTTCAAGAGGCTCTGGGTCTGTAAACTGTTTCAAGTCTGGAAATTGATTAAGGGGCCGTGCCTCTGTGTTTTTCTAATTCAGGTTAGACTTCTGTTCACTTGACCTGGAACTCTTTCATTTATACAGCTCAAACAAGAATTCAGTAGATTGTCTTTGTATTGTATTTCTAGGTATCCCATGATTTACTAGCCAATGCGACAAATCTCTGTGAGTCATATAATTTTAATGCCTGCTTTGAGTTTGCTGTCTATCATAATAGCCACTTCTACCCTGTCTTTGGCGATTAAGTGCTGCCACCTGACTTCTGCCAACTCAGGATCCCATCATCCCCATTGTGTTTAAGAATTCCAGCACAGTGACAGCAGTTCCCACAGTAATATCTGACCTACAGAAAAATGCAACCACAGAGCTTTTCAGGGATGATGATGCTAGTCTCACAAATTTATTTCTCATTGTTCTGGTAAAAGGTTTATCCTCTGGACATTCCTGGGGTGTAAGAGCAGGCTTTGCATTGTAAATCCACTCCAACATTGCAATCTCTCTAAACCTCTGGATCCCCTCATCTACATTATACCAGGGAAGTTCTGGCATTTCATCCTCAGGTAATGTTGACCACCTTCTGATCCATGTTTCAACCAACCATCCAAACAAACTGTTTGCTGACCCCTTGAGCTATAACATTGAATGCTGAATATCTGCTTAGTGGGCCCACATCAATAAATTCAGCCTGATCCAACCTTATATTCCTCCCACCATTATACCACTCCCTTAAAATCCATTGCCCCACATATTCCCCAAATTTCTGTCTATATAAAATGAAAAACTCATGCAGTTCTTTTGGAGTATAATGTACCTCCTCATGTGTGATTCTTTGTACCTCACCTTTAGAGGCCTGTTGGGACTTTAGTCTAATTATAGGTCTGGAAGAAATGAGGGGTGGGGGTGGGCCATGAAAAGAATTAGAAACATCTTCCAAGCCAATTGCTTCAGGGCCTCCATTTGCAGTTTCATCTTGTGAAACAAGATTAATCACTCTATTAGTAATCCCTTCAGGTGGAGGTTGGGTGACAAACTCCTCAAGGCAGGCTGAAGGTGGGGCAGTTATGTCCTCAGGGAAAACTATTACAGGGTTATCTAGAGAAGACTCAGCATGATCTAGGGTTTTGACCACATCCCTGAGATCATTATCAATCCATATGTCACCATCCTATTTTTCATGGTCCCACTCCTTTCCAATCAATGGTCTCACTTTAATGGCAGACACCATGAAATATTGAAATTTCAGTTGATGTTATAAAGTTGCTACTCTAACAGTACGATTCTGAGTTTGATTTTCAGAGATCTCAAGTCTACAGCTACAGGAAATAAGATTTTCCTTCAGGATACTCATAGAAACATCTACATCTGTCAGACAGCACTTAAGCTTCTCATTTGAAGCCTAGAACCCATCCCTTTCACTCCTTGATGCAGTCAGTGTATCTAACAACAACCAATCAACATCTCTATATAATTATAAGCTGAGTTAATATCACCATTGCAGAAATAACTTTCTAATGGACATGCTTTAAGATTGAGATAATATTAGGAATTCCACAGAAAGGAAAGTTTGATACTTCAACCTTTTCTCCCAGTCACTCAAGGGGACTTTACAAATGTTTTTTTATTTTCTGCCCACAATACTATGGAATGTATCAGGGTATTATGTTCATCTGTACAGAAAAACAAAGTCTTACTCCCTATTCAGGAATTGAAAGAAGTGGTGGCCTCCATGAGATGGATCAGTATGAAAACATGGCTTTTCTAGAATACATAATCCTTTCAAACCAGAAAAGACACTATTGAATATTTGGTCTTTCACTGCTGGCTTATTTCACTCAATATTATGTTCTCAAGTTTCACTCATCTTGCTGCATGGCTTACAGCTTCATTCCTTCTTGAAGCTGCTCAATGTTCCATCATATGTATGCACCACAGGTTGTCCTTCTGTTCCTTAGTCAATGTTCTCTTAAGCCTCCTCCACCCATTGCAAATCATGACTATTGCCACCATGAACACCAGTGTGCAAATGTATATTCACGACCCTGCTTTCAGTTCTTCCACCAGCTTACCTTATATTGGGATTGCAGGATCATAGGGCAACCCTATACTTATCCTCCTATGGAACCAGCACACTGTCCTGCAGAAGAGCTGCACCATTCTACTTCCCTACCAATAGTGTCTCTCCACATTTTCTCCAGCACTTGTATAGTTCAGTTTGTCTGTTTTAATGCAATTTTATTGTGATATATTCACGTGCCATATCATCATCCAAGGCATACATTCAGTGTTCATGGTATCATCCTATAGCTGTGCACTGATCATCACAACCTATTTTCACACATTTTTATTACTCCATGAACAAGAAAAATAAAAATAAAAGTATTGGGATAGCCACCCCAGCTCATTTTGTGTTGTAGTTTGTGTATATGTTTTTCCAACCCTTCACTGTCATTCTCATTGTTTCCTTTGGTCTAAGGAAAGCCTTTAGATAGATCATACATTTCATGCATTCTGCCAATATGCATATTTTGATGAATGCATTAATCCATTCACACTTTTTACACTATAAAGGCAATAATCACATCGAATATTTTATCCTTTTATTTTTGCATGCCATCCTTATATTTGCCTTTCATTTACCCTTTTAATTACACTTTATTTCTATGCTCTCCTCCAAGCTTCTCTCTTTTTCTTTTGGCCTGCAGAACTCCCTTTAATATTTCTTGAGAGAGAAATATTTCCTGCTTAAGTGTGACTATTTTATGCTGTATATATGTGAGGGACAGTTTTTCCAGATAAAGAATTCTCATCTGCAGTTTCTCTCCTTCAGAGAGAAATACAAAATATCATTGCCTTCTCCATGGATTCTTATGAGAAATGGGTCTTAATTTTATTACAATCTTTTGTATATGATGAATTGCTTTTCTCCTGCTGCTTTCAGGATTCACTCCTTTTACATTTGTCATTCTTGTTAGCATTTGTACTAGTTTAAGCCTGTTAGAATTAATTCAGTTTCAAATATGTTGTGCTTCCTCGGTATTTGCATTTATGTTGTTCCTAAAACTTGGGAAATTTCAGCCAAAATTCCCTCAAATATTTTTTCTACTCCTTTTCAATTTTCTTATCCTTCTGGAACACCCATGAGCATATGTTTATACATATCATGATGTCATTTATTTCCCTGAGACACAGCTCCTGTTTTCCCATCTTATCTCCATCTCTACAGTCCATAAATTTCTATATCCTATCCTCTAGTTTGCCAGTCCTTTCTACTGCAAGTTCAAAATATGCTGTCATGTTCCTCTAGAATACATTTAATCTCTTCTATTGTCCTTTCATTCCCCAGAGTTCTGTTACCTTTCTTTTAATTGTTTCAAATATTTTTATTCAACCTTCTCAGAGTCCCAAGATTCATTTCATCAGAGATGGAAAAGTTGATCTTCATTTACATGGTATTACACTTCACCAGGACTTCAATACCACCCTTGGATGCATTATTTATTTCCATGACTCTTTGTTGTTTGACAGCAGACACAATATATTACTCTTTCTTTTTTCTTTCTTGGAATGTAGTTTAATGATAGCCATATAGTATTGCTGAATACATATTGTTGAATGACTGAAAATAAATAGTTGTGTGAGTTGAACAGATATTGCTAACTTTGGGGGAGAAAGTAAAAGCAGTGAAACAAGCAGAAATATTGTTGAGAGAAGGCACCACTGTAAATAATATTGAATATCAGAAGCTAAAAATCACAGACTATGGATATTTTACTGTTCACAGAATCTCTACCCTGAATGAGTGATAGGGAACTCACTATGGGAAAACTTGCAATACTTGAGTCCACAGCTAAAGAGAGATGAAAATCTACTGGGGTAAGAGATGAACAAATAGCTCCAAAGATTTCTCCCAAGGGTCAAAATAGACCCAAGTTTTCACTTCTTTAACTTTTTTCCCCTCCAGAGAGCTAAATATCTTAGGGAGCAGAGAGAAAAAAGAATACTTCATTAATGAGGCTCATGGAAATTAAATTCATAAAGGCATGGAAACATAAGTGTTTTGACTACACTATCTCAAGCCAGGATTACCAATTTCTGCTGAGGTGGAAACACAACCTTATAGAGACCTCAAGAGTATTTACATATCCCTGCAATTCCTGGGAGCAGTGCTTCCAACTTCATCCATCATTCAGGGAAGACTTGGCATTGGTGAACTCAGAATCTTCTTTGATAACTTCTGGGTGAGTCATAGAGTCTGGTCATGAGTGTGCAGAATGTATTATGAGTCCAGGACTCCATTTATTGAGAGTAACTTTAGGGGCATCAACAAGAATAATACAGAATGATAATCACCCAGCATCCTACCCAGGTAAAAAGCTTGTCGTTGAGGGAGATGATGGATACACTAAATCATCTTTCCCGGATCTGTCTCATCTAATGTCAGCTCACACTCATGGGCTTCCTTCATGGAAGTGAATTGTTGACCACATCCATCAATTTTTTCTTCAAATCATTCCACACAAGCCCCTTTATTAATTCCTTCATGGTAGGCACTATTACTCTCAGAATAAATGAATGAGTAAGACAGTGTTTTTTATTTCAAAGAGATTACATCTAAATATGACAACAAACATAGAAATGAGCACATGCAATATCCTGAGGTGGAAACTGATGCCCTGGTGAAGTGGATCCAAAGTTTGGACTCATCTGTTGAGGTTCATGAAGGCTTCCCAAAGGTTCTGGGAATTGAACTAACCCAGGCAGGAGGAAAATTTTCATTACATTAGCAATTTTAAGAGAAGAAGAGGATATAAACCCGCCAAGAAGAGAAAACAGGGACACAAATGTGCAAGCCATGTAACTGTAAAGTGTGGTTAGGTTTAAAAGTAGATCTTAATACCTGATCACAATGAGAGGAAGAGTGTGAGAAAATCAACATTAGCTTGGGAAGGTTGTCAGCAGCCACATTGCAGAGAGCTTTGTGTTTTGTCCAGAAGATTAATGTTCATGTTTGAAGTTATTGGACAGTCAGTGCAGGGTTTTTAGAAGATGATGTTCAAGAAAATTCCTTCCATGAAGAATGCTCTGGATCAGTTTCAGTTGTCAAATTCCTGGGAAATGATGAGGGCTGGAAATAGTACATTGGCAGTGGGCTTGGAGGTTTGGGGAATGAATATGGGTGGAGTTGAATCACAGTGTATAAAAATATTCTTAATTAATACTAAGCCCAATGTTGGACACTATATAGTCATTATTTTTAATTATCTCAATTATTATATGGAATTAGTATCTCTGTTCTGATCTAATGGGTGATGAGTTGAGACTTACAGCAGAGTCATATCCTTTTCCATGGCTTATAACCACATCTGGAATGAAGATCAGAGTTGCTTTCCTAGGGTTTGGCATTTCACTAATAGCTTTACTTTTTAATAAATGTATTTTAAAAACAATGTGAGACTTACAGGAAAATTGCAAGAATAGTAGAAACAGATTCAAAAACATCACATCCAGTTTCGTGTATTCTGAACATCTTCCATACACAATACCACATTTTGTCTGCTTGTTATAAACAATGGTTTCTCAGACTCTGCTTGTTTTTCATGACCCGTTTTTTTTTTTTCAGGGGTGCTGGTCAAGTACATTGTAAAAAATCCGTAAGTTGGAATTTGTATGATGATATCCTCATGATTAGACTGGGATTATGTGTTATGGAGAAAAACACCAGAGATAAAATTCTATTTTCTTTGCATTATGTATCCAGGGTACATCTCATCAGTGTGACTCTTCACTGTTGATGTTGACATTCATCAACAATGTTTGTCAGGTTTCCTCCCTTCAAAGTTCTTCATTGCCCTGCTTTTCCATATATCACCTTTGAAAGGGTATTAATATGTGAAATCCACACTTCAGGAGTGGGAATTAACTTCACCTTCCTGAGACAGCAGTATCTACATAAATTAGTGGAATGCATTTGCATAGGAGATTTTTGTCTTCTTCCTCATATTATAAATAATGTATTTAAATCACTATTGATTCATGACATTTATTTTGTATTTTGGGTCATGATACAATACTACTTTATTTTGTTTTGAGGTTTATTTCAGTTTGGGAAATGGGCTATCTTTCAGAAGTGCTTGGGTCTCTTGGATTTATCCCAATCATTGAATGCTTCATTTTAGTACCTACTTAATTTCTGGTAGTGCAAAATGCTCCAGGCTCTTCCTGTACATTTCTATTCCAGGTCTAGGGTCAGCCATTTCTTCAAGGAAACTTTTATTGATGGATGGTGTTAAAACAAAGGTCTGGGCACTATGTTTGCTCCATGTTACTAAGACATATAGGTGCTGTCCACTACAGAGTAAGAAAATATATGTGTGTCAGCCAAGTTGTGCATATATGCACACCCATAAATATGTCTACATGTAACCCTCTATCTATATTAACCTACTCATGTGGATGTGTCTCACTGTAAACCATTACCAGGCAGAACATTCTAGCCTCCTCACCTTGCTTATGGTTAACCACCCATTCTGCAGAGGGAAACATTTTCTTCTCACTTGCCATCATCTTCTTAATTGCTTGATTTCAATACCCATGTGCAGATGTGACAGAATTGTCAACCTACACTTTGGTGAGACAAACTTAATCCTCTAAAATACAGTACTGATGATTTCTGTCCCCTTTATTTTCCAGACTCCTTTCATATCCTGTATTACCATTTCAGCACGTTTTCCTCTCATCCCCTCAGTAAGCATGTTCCATATATTTGTAATACAATTAGATTGTTTTATCACATTTTGCATTTCATGCTGGCATTCTTATGATCTTGATAATTAATCTCTATTTTTGCATATACTAAGGGTTATTCTTTGTTTTGTAAAGGTCAGTGTGTTTTAATACATGCATAAAGTCATGTGTCTATAATTATAGGATTATGCAGAATACATTCACTGCTCTAAAAATTGCTCTCTGATTCACCTATTCCACCTTCTTTCCTCTTCCCAATCCCTTGGCAACCAGCCATCATTTTATTGTCTTTATTTGGACTAATACAGAAAGTCATATAATTGAAATTATATTTATGGAGGATATTTAAACTGGTTTGATTCAATTATCAGTAATCATTTATGATGTATTCTTGACTTTTGTGACTTGAGGGAACATTCATTTTTATCACTGAATAATATACCATTGTATAAACATAGCAGAGTGTGCTTATCCATTCACCTTGAAGGACATCTAGGTTGCCTTCCGATTTTGGAGATTATACATAAAGCTGCCATAAAACATTCTTGTGTAGGTTTTTTGTGTGGACACAAGTAGTCAAACCAGCTGGTTATCTAAAGGCACAATTTCTGGACTGAATGGTAAAATTATGTTTAGTTTTACTAAATACTGCCAAACTGTACTTTGGCTGCACCATTTTGTGTTCTCACTAGTGGAGAATGAGTCTAAATGGCTCCCCATGATCATCAGCCCGTCGTATTGTCAGTGTTTAGGTCCTCAGGTATTCTAAGGGGTGTGTGATGGTATATCAGTGCAGTTTAATTTTGCAATTCCCTACTGACAAATGACTGAACATCTTCTCACATATTTATTTACCATTTGCATATCTTCTTAATTTCAGTTTCTGTTCAGATTTTTTGCCCATTTTTTAATTGGGAGTCTCCTTTCTTATTGTTGGGTGTTAAGAGTTCTTTGTATATTAGACAGAAATCATTTATCAATGTCTTTCACATAGCATAATTTTTATATTTTAATAAAGTCCAATTTTTAAATATTCTGCTCTCATGGATCATGATTTGGGTGCTATTTCTAAAACCTCATCACCAAAGTACAGGCCACCAGATTTTCTTGGATGTTTTATTCTAGAAGTATTATAATTTGCATTTTAATTTTGAGTGCAGGATTCATTTTGAGTTAACTATTGTAGAATATATACAGAGCTTGGCTATGTTCCTTTTCTGTTTACCATGTGTGTATGTCATTGTTCCACAGAATTTGTTGAAAAGATCATACTTTTTCCATTAAATTGCTCTTGCCCCTTTGTCAAAGGCCAGTTGGCTCTGGTTCTGTGGGTCTGTTTTTGAGTTCCCCAACTTTTGATTGTGAGTCTACTAAGTTCTCTTAGATTTGTTCATGTGTTTATTTCACCAATACATAGTTTGATCATCACATCTGTATGGTTAGGCTTGAAATCTGGTAGTATTGTTTGTACAACCTTGGCTTTTTTTCAATATTGTTTTGGCAATCTAAGACTTTTGGCTTTCCCTTTAAAATTTAGAATTATTTTGTCAATATCTATAAGCTGGCTTCCTGCCATTAAGGATGGGATTGAGCTGAAAGTATAGATCAGGTGGAGATGAAATAGAATGCTAACAATATTGAACTTTCTATTCATAAAGATGGAAAATTTTACTTATTTAAAATTGTAGTGTAGTGATCTATATACAACTTAAAATTTCACAGTCTAACTATTTTCAAGGGTGCAATTTAGTAATATTGATTACAAAAATACCAATATGCATGTCACAACTTTTTCATTACATAGTGTAGAATAACTGGTCAAATGATTTTTGAATAAAATAAAGTCTAAGAGCTTTTGCAGTGGAGCATATTACCTTGGGAAAAAGTTTAAAATTATGAACAAAGAAGGCATGAGAAGAACAGCGTAAAGGAGAAGGAGGAACATGTTTTTACCCTGATATTTTGAGATAGAGGGCACTAATTCTGTATATAATTAATAAAAAAAATTTCAATATATTTGCAATACAAACCATAGAATTTATGTTAATATGCTGAGAGCTGCTTCTACCTAAATCTGCCTTGCTTTGGTCTCTGTCCTGCAGTTTCATGAATTACATGGAATCAGAGAATGAAACACGTGTTTCAGGATTTATCCTCCTGGGACTCTCAGAAGACATAGAAGTGCACCCTCTTCTATTTGCTCTTTTCCTGATGATGTACCTGGCCACTATCATTGGGAACCTGCTCATCATCCTGGCCACTATCTCTGATGTCCATCTGCACACACCCATGTATTTCTTCCTTGCTAATCTGTCTTTTGCAGACATCTGTTTCACCTCCACCACTGTCCCAAAGATGCTGGTGAACATCCAGACAGAGACCAAAACTATAAGTTATGGAAACTGCCTCACCCAGATGTATTTTTGCATGGTTTTTGGAATATTAGACAACTGCTTCTTAACTGTGATGGCCTATGACCGTTATGTGGCCATCTGTCACCCACTGCACTACATAGTCATCATGAACCCCAGTCTCTGTGGTCTCCTGCTGCTGTCATCATGGATATTGAGTGTTCTGGACTCTCTTTTACATGGCCTAATGGTTTTGCGATTGACTTTCTGTACACAGTTGCACATTCCCCAATTTTTTGTGAATTTACTCAAGTAATCCAACTTTCATGTTCTGAAACCTTCCTGAATGACCTAGTGATGTATTTTGCAACTGGAATTCTGGGTGGTATTCCACTCACTGACATCCTTTTCTCTTACTCTAAGATTGCATGCTCTATTTTGAGAATTTCATCACATGGAGGCAAGTATAAAGCATTTTCTACCTGTGGGTCTCATCTTTCAGTGGTGTCCTTGTTTTTTTTTTTATTTTATTTTTTATTTTATTTTTTATTTTTTTATTAATGGAAAGAAAAAAAAAGAAATTAACACAACATTTAGAAATCATACCGTTCTACATATGCACTCAGTAATTCTTAACACCATCACATAGATGCATGATCATTGTTTCTTAGTACATTTGCATCGGTTTAGAGGAACTAGCAACACAACAGAAAAAGATATAAAATGTTAATATAAAGAAAAGAAATAAAAGTAGTAATAATAGTAAAAACAACAACAACAAACAAACAAACAAGCAAACAAAAACAAAAAAAACCCTATAGCTCAGATGCAGCTTCATTCAGTGTTTTAACATGATTACTTTACAATTAGGTATTATTGTGCTGTCCATTTTTGAGTTTTTGTATCTAGTCCTGTTGCACAGTCTGTATCCCTTCAGCTTCAATTACCCATTGTCTTACCCTGTTTCTAACTTCTGCTGAACTCTGTTACCAATGACATATTTCCAGTTTATTCTCGAATGTCCGTTCACATCAGTGGGACCATACAGTATTTGTCCTTTAGTTTTTGGCTGGATTCACTCAGCATAATATTCTCTAGGTCCATCCATGTTATTACATGGTTCATAAGTTTATCTTGTCTTAAAGCTGCATAATATTCCATCGTATGTATATACCACAGTTTGTTTAGCCACTCTTCTGTTGATGGAGATTTTGGCTGTTTCCATCTATTTGCAATTGTAAATAATGCTGCTATAAACATTGGTGTGCAAACGTCCGTTTGTGTCTTTGCCCTTAAGTCCTTTGAGTAGATACCTAGCAATGGTATTGCTGGGTCGTATGGCAGTTCTATATTCAGCTTTTTGAGGAACCACAAAACTGCCTTCCACAGTGGTTGCACCCTTTGACATTCCCACCAACAGTGGATAAGTGTGCCTCTTTCTCTGCATCCTCTCCAGCACTTGTCATTTTCTGTTTTGTTGATGATGGCCATTCTGGTGGGTGTGAGATGATATCTCATTGTGGTTTTGATTTGCATTTCTCTAATGGCCAGGGACATTGAGCATCTCTTCATGTGCCTCTTGGCCATCCGTATTTCTTCTTCTGGTAGGTGTCTGTTCAAGTCTTTTTCCCATTTTGTAATTGGGTTGGCTGTCTTTTTGTTGTTGAGTTGAACAATCTCTTTATAAATTCTGGATACTAGACCTTTATCTGATATGTCGTTTCCAAATATTGTCTTCCATTGTGTAGGCTGTCTTTCTACTTTCTTGATGAAGTTCTTTGATGCACAAAAGTGTTTAATTTTGAGGAGCTCCCATTTATTTATATCTTTCTTCAGTGCTCTTGCTTTAGGTTTAAGGTCCATAAAACCGCCTCCAGTTGTAAGATTCATAAGATATCTCCCTACATTTTCCTCTAACTGTTTTATGGTCTTAGACCTAATGTTTAGATCTTTGATCCATTTTGAGTTAACTTTTGTATAGGGTGTGAGATACGGGTCTTCTTTCATTCTTTTACTTATGGATATCCAGTTCTCTAGGCACCATTTATTGAAGAGACTGTTCTGTCCCAGGTGAGTTGGCTTGACTGCCTTATCAAAGATCAAATGTCCATAGATGAGAGGGTCTATATCTGAGCACTCTATTCGATTCCATTGGTCGATATATCTATCTTTATGCCAATACCATGCTGTTTTGACCACTGTGGCTTCATAATATGCCTTAAAGTCAGGCAGCGGCGAGACCTTAAGCTTCGTTTTTTTTCCTCAAGATGTTTTTAGCAATTCGGGGCAACCTGCCCTTCCAGATAAATTTGCTTATTGGTTTTTCTATTTCTGAAAAATAAGTTGTTGGGATTTTGATTGGTATTGCATTGAATCTGTAGATGAGTTTAGGTAGGATTGACATCTTAATTATATTTAGTCTTCCAATCCATGAACACGGTATGCCCTTCCATCTATTTAGGTCTTCTGTGATTTCTTTTAGCAGTTTTTTGTAATTTTCTTTATATAGGTTTTTTGTCTCTTTGGTTAAATTTATTCCTAGGTATTTTATTCTTTTAGTTGCGATTGTAAATGGGATTCGTTTCTTGATTTCCCCCTCAGCTTGTTCATTACTAGTGTATAGAAAAGCTACAGATTTTTGAATGTTGATTTTGTAACCTGCTACTTTGCTGTACTCATTTAATAGCTCTAGTAATTTTGTTGTGGATTTTTCTGGGTTTTCTACGTATAGTATCATATCGTCTGCAAACAGTGATAGTTTTACTTCTTCCTTTCCAATTTTGATGCCTTGTATTTCTTTTTCTTGTCTAATTGCTCTGGCTAGAACCTCCAACACAATGTTGAATAATAGTGGTGATAGTGGACATCCTTGTCTTGTTCCTGATCTTAGGGGGAAAGTTTTCAATTTTTCCCCATTGAGGATGATATTAGCTGTGGGTTTTTCATATATTCCCTCTATCATTTTAAGGAAGTTCCCTTGTATTCCTATCTTTTGAAGTGTTTTCAACAGGAAAGGATGTTGAATCTTGTCGAATGCCTTCTCTGCATCAATTGAGATGATCATGTGATTTTTCTGCTTTGATTTGTTGATATGGTGTATTACATTAATTGATTTTCTTATGTTGAACCATCCTTGCATACCTGGGATGAATCCTACTTGGTCATGACGTATAATTCTTTTAATGTGTTGTTGGATACGATTTGCTAGAATTTTTTTGAGGATTTTTGCATCTGTATTCATTAGAGAGATTGGTCTGTAGTTTTCTTTTTTTGTAATATCTTTGCCTGGTTTTGGTATGAGGGTGATGTTGGCTTCATAGAATGAATTAGGTAGTTTTCCCTCCACTTCGATTATGTTGAAGAGTTTGAGGAGAGTAGGTACTAATTCTTTCTGGAATGTTTGATAGAATTCACATGTGAAGCCGTCTGGTCCTGGACTTTTCTTTTTAGGGAGCTTTTGAATAACTAATTCAATCTCTTTACTTGTGATTGGTTTGTTGAGGTCGTCTATTTCTTCTTGAGTCAAAGTTGGTTGTTCATGTCTTTCCAGGAACCCGTCCATTTCATCTAAATTGTTGTATTTATTAGCGTAAAGTTGTTCATAGTATCCTGTTATTACCTTCTTTATTTCTGTGAGGTCAGTAGTTATGTCTCCTCTTCCATTTCTGATCTTATTTATTTGCATCCTCTCTTTTCTTCTTTTTGTCAATCTTGCTAAGGGCCCATCAATCTTGTTGATTTTCTCATAGAACCAACTTCTGGTCTTATTGATTTTCTCTATTGTTTTCATGTTTTCAATTTCATTTATTTCTGCCTTAATCTTTGTTATTTCTTTCCTTTTGCTTGCTTTGGGATTAGTTTGCTGTTCTTTCTCCAGTTCTTCCAAGTGGACAGTTAATTCCTGCATTTTTGCCTTTTCTTCTTTTCTGATAAAGGCATTTAGGGCAATAAATTTCCCTCTTAGCACTGCCTTTGCTGCGTCCCATAAGTTTTGATATGTTGTGTTTTCATTTTCATTCGCCTTGAGGTATTTGCTAATTTCTCTAGCAATTTCTTCTTTGACCCACTCGTTGTTTAGGAGTGTGTTGTTGAGCCTCCACGTATTTGTGAATTTTCTGGCACTCTGCCTATTATTGATTTCCAACTTCATTCCTTTATGAACCGAGAAAGTGTTGTGTATGATTTCAATCTTTTTAAATTTGTTAAGACTTGCTTTGTGACCCAGCATATGGTCTATCTTTGAGAATGATCCATGAGCACTTGAAAAAAAGGTGTATCCTGCTGTTGTGGGATGTAATGTCCTATAAATGTCTGTTAAGTCAAGCTCATTTATAGTAATATTCAGGTTCTCTATTTCTTTATTGATCCTCTGTCTAGATGTTCTGTCCATTGATGAGAGTGGTGAATTGAAGTCTCCAACTATTATGGTATATGTGTCTATTTCCCTTTTCAGTGTTTGCAGTGTATTCCTCACGTATTTTGGGGCATTCCGGTTCGGTGCATAAATATTTATGATTGTTATGTCGTCTTGCTTAATTGTTCCTTTTAATAGTATATAGTGTCCTTCTTTGTCTCTTTTAACTGTTTTACATTTGAAGTATAATTTGTTGGTTATTAGTATAGCCACTCCTGCTCTTTTCTGGTTGTTATTTGCATGAAATATCTTTTCCCAACCTTTCACTTTCAACCTATATTTATCTTTGGGTCTAAGATGTGTTTCCTGTAGACAGCATATAGAAGGACTGTTTTTTAATCCATTCTGCCAATCTATGTCTTTTGATTGGGGAATTCAGTCCATTAACATTTAGAGTTATTACTGTTTGTATAATATTTTCCTCTACAATTTTGCCTTTTGTATTATATATATCATATCTGACTTTCCTTCTTTCTACACTTTTCTCCATACCTCTCTCTTCTGTCTTTTTGTATCTGACTCTAGTGCTCCCTTTAGTATTTCTTGCAGAGCTGGTCTCTTGGTCACAAATTCTCTCAGTGACTTTTTGTCTGAGAATGTTTTAATTTCTCCCTCATTTTTGAAGGACAATTTTGCTGGATATAGGAGTCTTGGCTGGCAGTTTTTCTCTTTTAGTAACTTAAATATATCATCCCACTGTCTTCTAGCTTCCATGGTTTCTGCTGAGAAATCTACACATAGTCTTATTGGGTTTCCCTTGTATGTGACAGATTGTTTTTCTCTCACTGCTTTCAAGATCCTCTCTTTCTCTTTGACCTCTGACATTCTAACTAGCAAGTGTCTTGGGGAATGCCTATTTGTGTCTAATCTCTTTGGGGAGCGCTGCACTTCTTGGATCTGTAATTTTAGGTCTTTCATAAGAGTTGGAAAATTTTCAGTGATAATTTCTTCCATTAGTTTTTCTCCTCCTTTTCCCTTCTCTTCTCCTTCTGGGACACCCACTACACATATATTTGTATAGTTCACATTGTCCTTGAGTTCCCTGATACCTTGTTCAAATTTTTCCATTCTTTTCTGGATAGTTTCTGTTTCTTTTTGGAATTCAGATGTTTCATCCTCCAAATCACTAATTCTATCTTCTGTCTCTTTAAATCTGTCATTGTAGGTATCCATTGTTTTTTCCATCATTTCTACTTTATCTTTCACTTCCATAAGGTCTGTGATTTGTTTTTTCAGTTTTTCTATTTCTTCTTTATGTTCAGCCCATGTCTTCTTCATGTCCTCCCTCAATTTATCGATTTCATTTTTGAAGAGGTTTTCCATTTCTGTTCGTATATTCAGCATTAATTGTTTCAGCTCCTGTATCTCATTTGAACTATTGGTTTCTTCATTTGACTGGGCCATATGTTCAATTTTCTGAGCGTGATCCGTTATCTTCTGCTGGCGTCTGGGCATTTAGTCAGATTTCCCTGGGTGTTCTACCCCACAGGTTGAAAGATTTTTCTGTGCAATCTCTGGGTTCTGTTTTTCTTATCCTGCCCAGTAGGTGGTGCTCGTGGCACACGTTTGTCTACGGGTTCCACCAGTCAAAGTTGCTGTGGGTCCTTTAACTCTGGAAAATTCTCGCTTTAGGGGAGGTTCGGCAGCCGAAGCATCTTGGAAGAATGCCAGCCGGCCTGGGGTTCCGAATGTGGGGAGGGTCGCCGGCCGCCGCAGCACGGGAGAGTGTCCGGCAGAATTAGCTAGTCGACCCGGGGCGCCAAGCGTGGCGGGAGGGCGCCAGCTGTCGCAGCCTGGGAGAGTGCACTGTTCCCAGCCGGACGGGGGAGTCACGTGTTTGGAAGGGATCCCTCCGTCACTGTTCTCTGCAGTCTGGGAATTTCCGACCCAACTATCTCAGTTGGTCCAGGGGGCCTCATGTGGTGGGGGCACCAGCCGCCGCTGCCTAAGGGGACCGCCTGTCCAATTCTACCAGCTGGCCTGGGAAGGTGGAAGGGAGGGACTCCGGTCGCTTGCCGTCCCACCCAGGAAAGCCCGTGCCCCTTGGTGATCTCACCGGAGCTGGTTCTCCCAGAGAGTCAGCCATTCCAGGATGGGGTACGCCATCCCTTTGATCTCCCTCGTGGCTCTGGGAGCTGCTCTGTATTATCTCCACTCCCCCAGTAGCTGTTCTGGAGAAGGAAAGGTGAGGGCGGCAAGGCTGTCGAGGCTGGTGGCGGAGGAGCCGGTGAAGGCAGGGGAAGAGGGCACCATGCTGGTTGGAGAGCTGCCGGAGCAGGAGGGGGAAGAGGGGCGAGAAGGAGGGCGGGCGGGTCAGCTGCTGTGGGGCATGGGCCGGTGTCCTTGTTTTATGGTACAGCTTTTGGAGTGTATCTTAGTTCTGCAGCTACACAAAACACAAGGGCAAGTACAATAGCTTCTGTGATGTACACAGTGGTCACTCCCATGTTGAATCCCTTCATCTATAGTCTTAGAAACAAGGACCTAAAGGATGCCTTAAAAATGATTTCCTGCTGAGACAGTGTCTATATGTAAGGATCCTTCACCTCAAGTTCAGGAATTTACTCTCCATTAACAGAGGTTAAATACTGAGAAATATAAATCAAATTACCCCCACCAGTGTATACAAAATTAATATGCTATTTGCTTTATTACAAGAACTTTATCTCTATTTCACATCCATCAAAATCTATTATATATTCTGTATTTTCTTTAAATCATTTGACATCTAGAAATATATTCCCAGGATTCAGTATTGAGGTGGACTCTTCTGCCTAAATATTCAGTGGTAAATGTTTAATACCGGTCATTAAGAATATATAAAATTATTGTAATTACTGGAGGGTGAAGGTGTATTGCCTCCCTGAAAGCAGAAATAAACTACTCTTGTGTTACATGGTTTTGGAGAAAACCATTTGTCATTTCAAATGCTCTGTACCTGTTTCCAGAGTTGTGTTAATCAGCTCTTGAAAGAGGGCATATCCTGGACTTGAGTCACAACATAATGAAGTTTCAATAAGGTACATACATCTCCATCTGTGACTTTGTCCTGTATATTCCATAAAAGTTAGGTGAGGATATAAGAGACATTACAGCCCCTGATTCTTAAAACATTGATGGTTTTACTCATCACTGGATTTCTTTCAAGGATACAAATCTGTCCCTTAAAAATTGCTTTTATAGGTAGGGATTTTTTCAGTAACTTTCCCTTGGCACTTCCTACATTCATAGGCCTCCTTCACTGATCCTTAAATGCAATTTGGGTCATTTTCCCATTGCCAACTGTGTCTTTTTAAACTACTAATGCAAGATATTAGGTAATAACATCACTGATTTTTGTAGACATCTTGTGTTCTTTCTGAGGTTGAATACCACTAATGCTTTCTTCATCAGAGCTATTGGCAAATTAGGTTGACATTTTGGGATGAGAGATTGCACTGAGGTAATGTCCAGTTTGGGCAAAAAAAGATGTGGCCACTTATTGTATTCATTTAACATCATTGGCAGAGCTGTGAGTTCACTTCTATTGCAATGCATTAACCCAAGGAACAAACTCTGTTTTAGTCATATCCACGTCAGAAATGTAATTTATGGACAAAAGAGATTTGATTCATGCAGCACTGCAAGTCTCTTGGTTTTGATTGTGTCATAATCTGAGGATTAAAATTCTCAACTTGTCATTTTTTTGATGTCTCTCCAGGGAAAATAAATGACCCACCTTTCTCCACATACATTGAGCTTGAATTCTTAACTAAATATTTTATCACATAAACCAGATGGTTTTCTAAAAGTCTTTCATAAGTACTTTCTTTAGAGATTACCATAAAGAATATACTGTGAATCATATTTTGCCATTGCTGAACATGCAGTAGTTGTATACATTTATCCAAAGTACACAGCATTATTATGGTCTCACTTCCAACAAGTTCATTTATCAATTCCCAGATTCTAATTGAGGAAACTCCATGCATTTGCAATCATTTTCTGTATCTAATAATTTATTTGCATTACTCCTTTTCTTTAAGCAGAAATCTTTCAAAAAAAATCTCTAAAAAAATTCTTGAAAAAATTTAGTAGGCATATGCTCTCAATATATTTGGAAAAGCTAGAGGTGTGTCTTTCAAGTAGAAAAAAAAGGAAAGGGAAAGAAGCACTAGAAAACAGTCCAGCCAGGAAATGTGATGCTTCTGCTATCTTCAGAAACATTGTATAATCAAGAAGACTCCATTAAAGTGTTAGAATGGCAAATGCATCATTTTCTGCAATTCAGGTAGTAAGAAGCTCTTCCCATAGTATTGATTACATATGCACCTGCAACTTCACTGTTCTCTCCAATACAGGATCCAAAAATGGAAGGAGGGAGAAATGCCCATTAAGGGCCAGTCCACCTCATCCATGTCACACCATATCATATAGATGCCATGCAGGACATCAAACTGACTTACACTTAAGTGTACTTCAGGAGGAAGGGTGATTGCATCTCTTTCAAAATTTCCAAAGACTTCTTGTTTTCTTTCCAATGCACCCAGCTATTAGACAGGTTCTGAAGAAAACATATTTTTAGAGCATGTCCTGAGTGAGTAATGGAAACGTTACTATTCTTCCATGTACACCAACTCTTCAAGCTTTACTTCTATTACCATTCCTGAAACTCCAATTTATTCTCAGATGAAAAATGTTCCTGGGTTTGTTAGTACAACTTTATTCTTCTCCACAACTATTTAATTAAGTGATAAGAATTATGAGTCAATCTGAACTGAGGGGAATGATTGGTTCTCACAGAAAATTAAGTTTTATTCTTGAATAATATATATATGGAAACAAATAATGATAAATTGTGTGCTATTGATGAAAGAAGTGCAGTGTTGTGTTTTATTTGAAGGAAAATGTTGAAGAGTCATTAAAATTTAGATATATGCAAAAGAGATTTTCAGGAATCATGGTGAGAGGTAAACAACCATGTTACAGAGGAAAATGCTATTATTTTTCCAGCAGAAATAGGGATTTGATTCTTGTCTTCAAATTTTCAATACTATGTTACATAGAAGGAGGAGAGCACTCATTTTGAGTCAATATGCTCTGTTCAATAGTTTTCTGTTGGATACATTTAATAATTATTTTATGAGTACTTTCCATGCAAAATTTAAGGCATACAAAAGAGATGCATACTTTCAGTTGGAAGGTTGTCAACAGTAGTACCGGTCAGAATAAACACTATCAGTAACAGGGAGCACACTTTAAATTCATACACTGTAGAAAGCAGTAGCAGAGTTCTCACCATTAACAATGCATCATAAAAATGTAGTAAGTGTCAAAGGGTGTGTATGTGATACATAGGAAGAATTAATCCTTCCACAGTTGCCAAGAGCTGAATTTTGGAGAGAATCAAATGACAGCATTCCAATGTTTGATGGGAGGGACTTGAACAACATGTCCTAGTGGTCTTCCACCTGTGTCAACATTCTCATTTTCCCTCTATTTCAGATCACCCTCATCAGGAGTATTTAATGCAACCATGTAGCTTTGAGATGAATCATGGAAATTCATATTATTGATCTGTTTCATTTCTTTAAGTTTTGAAAAGATGGCTTTGCTTTTCTCAACTACCTTGAATGGAAACAGAGTCAGTGGAACAAAGTATCACTTGAATTAAGCAGAGAAGCTCTGTTATGCTGTAGGAAAGAAGGATGATGGCAGGGAATGCTTCACTTTCTATAACTGCAGTAATTAGGAAAAATTTACAAACATAAATTTGTTTTATTATCTAATGTCTTTTTCTGGATCCCACATTGGTTTCTATTGCTGCCAATTTTCTTTGAGTTCCAATTCAGGGAAAATTTAATTTTTCATAAATGTATATTTCAACCCTCGATGTTCTATTTGATTTGTTTTTATCTTATTGGAAGTTGCTGTTAAAGAAAAACTCATGCATAAACTACAGATTCACATACACCACTCCACCATCAACACGTGCATGGCTGTTGAGAGTTTGTTGCAATGCATGATAACACTTTTTTTGTAACTCTACTTCTTTATTCACAGTAGTTAACATTTTTAACATTCAATGAAAAATTTTCAAAATAGTACTATAATGATTGTCCATAGTTTATATATGGATATTTCTCCCCATTATTTTTTATGTATGTCTTTAATTCTTATCTACCCATATCCTGGATAGAGGGAGTGTCAGTCACAAGGTTTTTACAATCAAAAAGTCATATGATGAAAACTCTATAGCTACGCAATCATTATCAAATATCAAAGCTAATGGATTACTACAGTTTCTGGTATTTCCTTCTGGCTAATGTAATGCACTAGAAACTGAAATGGTTTTGATGTATCTATCTGAGTCAGTAGTCACAATCATTTGTTAAATTCTTATTTCTAGTTACACCTTCCCCTCTCATTTGATCATTGTCTCCATCTTCAGGGAAATCTTGGCAATGAATATTTTCCCTTCATGCTGGAAAACGGTATTGACCTTACCGGGTCTTTGAGAAATTGTTACCTCTGTGTTTCACAGCTTATCTCATATAGTAACAATTTTGGAGTCCTATAATTTCTGAAAAAAATAAACTTAATAAGAAGATTAATGTCCTTTGAGAAACTATTACCTTTGGGTTTCAGAACTTATCTCAGATAGTAACAATCTGGTGTTCTATAATTTCTGAAAAAAAATAAGCTTAATAAAAAATTTTTAGATTGCTACTTAGAGTCCAGGGTTTCCTTTAAAATTTTAAGGAACACTTTTGGTGGTGGTTTGACATACAGTGGGAACATTTAATATCTGGCTGAAGACTGCATAAGAGTAACCTTCCACAGGACAACTCAACTCTATTAGAAATCTTTTGATCACTGAAACTGAATTTTTCCTCATTTCTTATCCTCATATTGATCAACAAGGTATTTCCAATCCCATGGTGCCAGGGCCAGGATCATCACTGGGAGTCATATCCTATGTATCTAGGGAGCCACAATCGTGGGAGTCATACCCCAAGTGGTGGGGAGGAAACTGAATGTTTTGCAGACTTTGGCTCAAACAGAGGCTACATCAGAGCAACAAAAGTGTTCTGTGAGAGTGATGCTTAGGCATAATTATAAGTAGGCTTAGCATCACCATTGCAGAAATAACTTTCATAAGGACATGCCTTAAGATTGAGATAATTTGGAAATTCCCTAGATGGGGAAGTTTAATATTTCAACATTTTCCCTCTGTCCCTCAAGAGGACTTTCCAAGCTCTTTTTTATTTTCTGCCAACAATACTATGGAATGTATCAGGGTACTATGTCAATCTGTTCAGAAAAACAAGATCTCACTCCCTATTCAGGAATTAAAAGAAACAGTTTCAACAATGAGATGAATCAGGAACAAACCAGGACAGATGCCAAAGAATATTTGTTTTTTCATTGCTGGCTTATTTCACTCAATATTATGTCCTCAAGTTTCAGTCTCCTTGTTGCATACCTTACAGCTTCATTCCTTCTTGAAGCTGCTCAACATCTCATCATATGTATACGTCACAGTTTTCCCTTCTATTCCTTAGTCAATATACCCTTAGACCACCTCCATCCATTGCAAATCATGAATATAGGTGCTGTGAACACCAGTGTGCAAATGTCTATTCATGATCCTGCTTTCAGTTATTCCACCTGTATACTAATACTGGGATTGTAGGATCATAGGGCAACACTCTACTTAACCTCCTAGGGAACCAGTACACTGCCCTCCAGAGGAGCTGCACCATTCTACTTCCCTACCAACAGTGTATCTCCACATTTTCTCCAGGACTTGTATCATTCAGTTTGTCTGTTTTAAATTCAATTTTATTGTGATATATTCACATACCATGTAATCATCCAAGGCATACACTTAGTGTTCACTGTATCAGCATATAATTGTGCATTGATCATCACAACCTATTTTAGAACATTTTTATTACTCCATAAAAAAGAAAAAATATTAAAGTAAAAAAGAATGTCCAAAGCATCCCTTCCTGTTTCCCCCCTCATTATGTATTTTGTCTTTATGTGCTTACTCATCTGTCCTTACCCTGGATAAAGATAGTGTCTGTCACAAGGTTTTCACAATCACTCTTCACATCATAAAAACCACATATTATGCAATCATCTTCAAGACCAAACTACATTTTGTTTCAGGTATTTCCCTCTAGTTTTTCCAATACCCCCCAAAAATGAATAGAAATATCTACTTACTGCATAAGAATAACCTCAGAATGACCTCTTGACTGTACTTGAAATCACTCAGCCAATAAATCTTCATTTTGCTTCATTTCTCTTCCGCCTTTAGGTCAGGAAGTCTTTCTCGATCCCACAACGCTAGGGCCAGGCCCATCACCTGGAGCCATGTTCCATGTTACCAGGGAGTTTTACAGCCCTGGGAGTCATGTCCCATCTAGGGGGAAGGCAGTGAGTTTGCCTGCGGAGAAAGCTTAAAGAGAGAAGCTACATCTGAGCAACAAAAGCAGTTCCCTAGGTGTGACTCTTAAGCATGATTATAAGCAGTCTTGGCTTCTTTGCAGGACTATGTTTCAAAAAGTCAATCCCCAAGATCGACGTCTTGGCCTATGAGATTGGTACTGTCCAATGCTTGTGACAATATCAGGTCTTCCCTATGTGGAGAAGTTTACTATTTCCATGTTTTCCCCCAGTGCTTCAAGAGGACTTTGTAAACCTTTTTTATCTTCTACCCAGATTACTCTGGGATGTATCAAGACATCACATTAACTGGTACAAACCAACAGGTCTCACTCACTGTTGTAGCTTTCATGAGATTATGATTTATTGAGTAAACTGACCATAGAATTTAAATTAGGAACTGTACTATTGAAAATATAAATTTTGGACCTAATAAACAGCTCTTCCTTTGGTATCATATGGAAGTTGAGTTTTAAAATACACTTATTGTCATCCTTTACCCTTTTCTCTGATATGCCTTAGTCCTAACCAGATCAGCTTCCTTCATATCTCTCATTGAAGTCCATCTCTTTTCCAGGTTTTCTAACAATTGCTGTATGGGTAATATTACCTTTCATAGCTTCAGATCTCTCTCAATATTTGGTGTTGCAGAGATACCCCAAATTTCCAGGGAAGGATCAGGTTATACACAATGAGCTCAAAACTTAAGAATTTAGAAATAATAGTGAAAACTCAGGCATAGATGTGACTGCTATAAGAGCTTACAATCTAGGAGGTTTTATAATAGGCCTTCTGTTCATAATCTATTCTGTAGAGGTCAACTCTATGAGTTTGCACACAGTAGTTAGTCCTTATTAGTGAAGTGTTTTAATATCTGTCTTTTTGTTCCCGGCTTATTTTACTCCACATACTTTCCTCAAATTTTATCAACCTAGTTGCATACCTCAAACTTTATTCCTTCTCACAGCCTCTCAATATTCCATTGGGTGTTACACCACAGTTTAACCCTCTTTTTATCAGCTAATGTACCCTTAGGCCATCTCCATGCATTGCAAATCAAGGAAACTGCCACAATTAACACCAGGATAAAAATGTCTACTCAAATTTTTCCTTTCAGTTCTTATACAAAAATGTTTCATAACAGAGTTACAGGATCTTATGGCAACTGTGTATTTGGCCTCTTGTGGAGCCACTACACTGCCATCCAGAAGGGCTGCACCATTCTACTTCCTTACCAACAGTGAACATATACATCTCTCTCTCCACATTTTCTCTAGCCCTTGTATCTTTCTGTTTCTTTTCAAAAGGTTTATCCAAACACCATACAACCCATCCTCAGTAAACAATCAGTGGGTTCCACTATATTCACATGGTTATGCTTTCACCACCACAATCTATATGAGAACATGTCCATTTTTATTGCCAAGAAAGAAGAGAAACATAAGGAAATTACAATAATAATACCATAACCCACCTTATATATCTCTCTGTTGACATTCAGTTTTGTCATATTACTTTTTTGTACAATTAATTACAGAATATTGCAATGTTACTAGTAACTAATCCTAGTCTGCATTAATTTTATTTTTTTCCATATGCCATCTCATTTTTTTAACATCTTGCAATGATGAAGTTCATTTATTCTATCTCCTGTAAAAACTTTCTATGTATTTCTAAGTTATACAGTCCAGTTTTTATCCTCTATCTTTCCTTCTGGTTTCATATAAGCCCTTAGACTTCAACTTTCAACCATACTCACATTCATACTCACATTTTTCATTATACTTACACTATTATGCAACCATCACATACAATTGTGGTATCCATTTCTGGATTTTGACTATCACCTCTGGAATATTTTGTACTCCTTCAGCATCAAGTACCCAAATTCAACCCACTTTCTATCTCTTCACCACCTGTGTTTCTATACTTTAATCTCAGAGATTGCTCATTATAGTTAGTTCACATTTGTGAGACAATACACATTTTGTCCTTTTGTTTCTGACTTCTTTTGTGCAAAAAAAAATCCTCAAGATTCATCAACATTGTTGCATGCTTCATGATTTTATTTTGTCTTACAGCTGCCTGGTATCCATAATATGTATATAGCACAGTTTGTTCAGTCTCTTTTCTGTTGATAGATACTTGGACTCTTTCCACCTCTAGGTAATTGTGAATATGCCACTATAAATATTGGTGTGCAAATGCCCATTAGTATCCCTGTTTTCAGTTCCTCTGAATATATTCCTAGCAATGAGATTGCTGAATCATATGACAATTCTGTACTTATATTCCTGAGAAAGTGCCAAACTGCCTTTTCAAAATTATTAATTCTTCCCTTTATTCATGCATCATCTTCTTGATTTCCTTGAGTTCTAATTCATGTTGTCCTTTAGCTTGCTTAACCTATGTAGAAGAGTTTTTCATTAGTTCTTCCAGTGTCAGCAATTCTGAGGTTGTATTTATTTTCTCCTTTTAATGGGTTGTGTCTTCATCTTTCTTTATATATCTTCAAATCTCCTATTGAATTTTGGCCGTTTGAATATTTTGATAAGGAACTCTGACATTCAGATTCTCCTTGTAATTTGAGATTCAAGTGTAGAGAAGCTGTACATTGAATCTCTTCTTCAACTCATGGTCCAGTTTATACAGATAACTCAGAACAGCCCATGGTGAACTGTGAGCTTCTACTTGCTTTGGATTCATTTACCATTCTTTTTTCTAGTTCTCCCAGGTGTGAAAATAGGTCATTGGCTTTAGCTCTTTCTACTTTTATAAAATTGGAATTTAGAGCCAAAAATTTCCCTCTCAGCACTGCCTTCACTGAATCACGTCTGTTTTGATATGTGTTTTCAGTTTCATTTGTCTCAAGTATTTGCCGATTTCTCTTGTGACTTCTTTGTCCCACAGATTGTTTGCGTGTAGTGTTTAACCTTTGTATGTTTGTGAATTTTTCAGTTCTTCTGCTTTTATTGATTTCCATATTAAATACATTGTGCTCAGAGAAAGTGCTTTACATCATTTCAATTTTTAAAAATTTTTTGAAACCTATTTTGTGACCCAACATGGGATCCATCTTGGAGAATGATCGCGTAAACTTGAGAGGAATATATATCCTGTTGCTTGGATGTCCATTGTTTTCTATATATCTGTTAAGTCTAGTTAATTTGTCATAGTATTCAGGATTTTGGCTTCCTTACTTATACACTGATTAGATATTCTGTGTAGTAATGAGAGTGGTGTATTGAAATATCCAAGTATTATTAAAATGATGTCTATTTCTCACTGCAGTTTACTAGTTACTGACATTATGTATTTACTGTTCTCTGATTAGGATCATAAATATTTATGATTGTGATTTATTCATGGGGAATTGTCCCTTGCATTAATATAATATATCCTATTTGTCTCTTATAACACTTTTGCATTTAAACTCTATTTTGTCCAATATTAGGATATCTACCCCAGCTCTTTTTGGTTACAGTTTGTGTGGAACATGTTTTTCCAAGCCTTCGCTATCAATCTCTTTGTTGCTTTTGGCCTTTAGATAGATCATACATTTTGTGCATTCTGTCAATCTGCATATTTTGATGAGTGCATTAATCCATTTGCATTGTGTTATTATTCAAAAGGCAATAATTACAATAAATATTTTATCCTTTAATTTTGCATGTCATCCTTATACTTGCCTTTCTTTTATCCTCTTAGTTACACTTACTTTCAAAGCTCTTCTCCAAGCTTCTCTCTCCTCTCTTTTCCTTTCAGCCTGCAAAACTCCCTTTTATATTTCTTTTGAGAGAAACATTTCCTGTTTACCTGTGAATATTTTAAACTGTACATATTTGTGAAGGACAGTTTTTCCAGATAAATGATTCGTGGCTGTAGTTTTTCTCCTTCAGAGAGAAACATATCATACCATTGCCTTCTCAGCTTCATGGATTCTGATAAGATATTGGTCCTTAATTATATTACAGTCTCTTTACATGTGATGAATTACTTTTCTCCTGCTGCTTTCAGGATTGACTATTTATCTTTGACATCTGTCATTCTCATTAGCATTTGTGCAGGTTTAAGCCTATTAGAATTCATTCAGTTTTGAATATGCTGTGCTTCCTGGGTATTTGCATTTATGTTGTCCCTAGGATTTGGGAAATTTCAGCCAAAATTTCCTCGAAATTCTTTCTGCCTCTTTTCCCTTTTCTTATCCTTCCAGGACACCATGAAGGTATGTTTATGCACTTCATGATAAACAGCTCCTGAGACCCAGCTTCTGTTTTTGCATCTTTTATTCTGTTTCCAATCTGTAAATTTCTATATCTTATTTTCTAGTTTGCCAATCCTTTCTACTGCAAGTTCAAAATATGCTATCCAGTTCCTCTAAGACATGTTTAATCTCTTCTATTGTCCCTTCATTACCCACAGTTCTGCTATCTTTCTTTTCAGTGTTTCCAATCTTTTTATTCAACACTATCAGAGTGCCAAGATTCATTTTACCAAAAATGGGAAAACTGATCCTCATTCACATAGCATTACATTTCACCAGGACATCAATACCACACACATTATATTACTCCTTTTTTTTTCATTCTCAAACAGCAGTTTACTGATTACCATAGAGTATTGCTGAATACATATTTTTTTAATGATTGAAAATACATAGTTGAGTGAGTTAAACAGATATTGCTAACTATTGGGAAGAAAGGTAAAGCAGTGAAACATGCAGAAATACTATTGAAAGAGGGAAGCCCCATAATCAGATCAAATATCAGAAGACAGAAATCAGAGACAATAAATATTTTAGTGCATCAAGAATCTCTATCCTGAATCAGTGATAGGGAAACCATTATGGGAAAATTTGCACTACTAGAGTCCACAGCTAAAGTGCAAATGTCTACTGGGATAAGAGATGACCAAGAAGCTCCAAAGCTTTCTCCCAAAATACCCCCAGGTTTGCATTGCATTACCTGTTATTCCCTCCAGAGAGCTAAATATCTTAGGAAGCAGAGAGACAAAAGAATAGTTCACTAATGAGGCTCATTGGAATTAAATTCATAAAAGCATGGAAACATAAAGGCTTTGTTTTAAATGTCACAAGCTTGGTTTCCTAATTTTTGCTGAGGTGGAAACATAATTTTACCTTCTGAAGATCTCATGGGTATTTACATTTTCCTGCCCTTTCTGGGAGCAGAGCTTCCAGTTTCATCCATCATTCAGGGAAAACTCATAATTATTGAGCTCAGAATATTCTTTGATAATTTCTGGGTGAGTCATACAGTCAGTTCATAAGGGTTGGGAATGTATTATGAGTCCAGTACCCCATTTATTGAGTGTAACTTTAGGGGCATCAACAAGGATAATGCAGAGAGCTAATCATTCAAAATCCTACCCAGGTAAAAAGGTTGTGGTCGAGGGAGATGAGTACACTGAAGTATTTTATTTCCCCTGTCTCATCTAATGTTAGCTCACACACATGGGCTTCCTTCATGGAGGTATCTTGTTGCCCACATTCATCAATTTTTTCCTAAAATCATTCAACACAAACCCTTTCATTAATTCTTTCTTTGTAGGCACTAAGTGTTACTCTCAGAATAAATAAATAAGACAGTGTGCTTTATTTCAAAGACATTACTTCTAAATATGGCAACAAACATAGAAATGAGCACATGCACTATCCTGAGGTGGAAACTGAAGTCCTGGCAAAGTGGATCCAAAGTTTGGACTCATCTGTTGAGGTTTGTGTCAGGCTGATAATTGCACTGAGACTAACAGGGGGATTATGTTTTCCTTACACTAGCAATTCTAAGAGGAGAAGAGGATATAAAACCACCAAGAAGAGAAGACAGACACAAATGTGGAATTGATATACTTGTAGGGTGCAGTCAAGTTTAAAAGTAGATCTTAATATCTGATGAACAATGGCAGGGAGGGTGTGAGAAAAGCAACATGAGCTGGGGAAGGTTGTCAGCAGCCAGATAACAGTGAGCTTTGAGTTTGTCCACAAGATTTATGTTTGAAGTTATTGGGGAGTCAGTACAGGGTTTATCAAAGGTGATGTCCAAGAAAATTCTTGTCCTGTGGAGAGTTCTACATGAGTTTCTGTTGTCAAATTCCTGGGGAAGTGATGTAGCCTGGAAATAGCACAGTGGCAGTGGGCTTGAAAGTTTGGGGAATGAGTATAAGTGGGATTGAATCACAGTTAATACAAACATTCTTCATTAATACTAAGCACAATGCTGGACACATTATAATCATTATTTTTTCTTAATTCTGTCAATTATTAAATGAAACATATCTCTGTTCTGATCTAATGGGAAATCAATTGAGACTTACATCAGAGTCATATTCTTTTCCAAGGCATATGCTCATATCTGGAATGAAACTTAGAGTTTGTTCCTAGATTATGAATTTTACTAATATTTTTATTTCATCATAAATCTAATTTTAAAAAGCAATGGAGGCAGTGCATTGGTAGTTCAGTGACAGAATGCTTCCCTGTGCCTGCCCACATACAAATAAATAAATAAATAAATAATTTTAAAAGGCAGTGTTTGATGTTTTTAAAAATTGCAAGCATGTAGAGACAGTTTCCAGAAAATCACATCCATTTTTCCTTATTCTGATCATCTTCCATCTGCAATGCCACATTACATCTATAACGGCAGTTTCACAGACTCTCTTTGTTTTTGATGACCTGATATCAAAAACAGGTCATCCCGTGTCAGCACAAGGAGTTTTGTAAAATATCCCTCCATAGGGATTTGTTTGATGTTTTCCTGATGATTAGACTGGGATTATGGGTTATGGAGGAAGACACCAGAGATAAAATTCTGCTTTCATTGCATTATGTCTCCAGGGTACATCCCATCAATGTCACTTTTCACTGTTGATATTGACGTTCATCAACAATGCTTGTCAGGTTTCCCCACTTTAAAGTTCCTCATTTTCCTGCATTTCCATACATCACCTTAGGAAGGGGGTTCATACTTGAAGACACACAGTAGGTGTGGGAATCAACTCACCTTCTGGAGACAGCAGTATCTACATAATGTTTTGGGTAATCTGCATGCGACATTTTAGTCTTCTTACTCATATATTAAATATTTCCTTTTTAATCTTTATAGACTCATGACATGTATTTTATACTTTGGGTTGTGACATAATACTACTTTATTTATTTTGTTGTGAGGTTTATTTCAGTTTGGGCGATGGGATATATTTTAGAGGTGCTCTGTGTCTCTTGGATTTATCCCAATCATTGATGCTTCATTTTAGTATCTACTTAATTTCTGGTGGTACAAGATGCTCCCAGCTCTCCTTGTATGTTTCTACTCCAGGTCTAGGGTCAGCTACTTCTCCAAGGAAACTTTTATTGGAGAATGGTGTTAAAATAATGGTCTGGGCACTATGTGAGCTCCGTGTTACTTAGACATCAAGGCATTCTCCAAGGACAGACTAAGAAAATATTTGCGTGTTCCCCAAGTTGTGCATATGCACAGACCCATAGATATGTCTACATGTAACCTTCTACCTATATTAACCTACTCATGCTGATACATCTCACTCTAAACCATTGCCAGGTAGAATATTTACTGTCCTGCCCTTACTTATGGTTAACCACCAACTCTGCAGTGGGAAACGTACCCTCCTCACCTGACATCATCTACTTAATGGCTTGACTCCAGTTTACATAAGCAAATGTGATAGAATTGTCAACCTACATTCTGGGAAGATAAACTTTATCCACTAGAAAGGCTGATTCACCTAGTCAACCTTCCTTCCCTCTCCCCAATCCCTTGAAACCAGTGTTCTTTCTATTGTCCCTATTATTTGGACTAATCCAGAAAGTCATATAATTGAAATTATACTTATGTAGGATGTTTAGACTGCTTTGTTTCAATGACCAGTAATCATGTTAGATGTATGCTTGACTTTTGTGACTAGAGAGAACATTCATTTTTATCACTAAGTAATGTTCCATTGTATAGATATAGTTGAGTGTGTTAATCCATTGACCTTAAAGGACATCTTAGTTGTTTTCAGATTTTGGAGATTATACATGAAACTGCTATAAAACATTCATGGATAGGTTTTTCTATGGATTTAAGTTAACAAATTGGCTGGATACTTGAGGGCAGAATTTCTGGATTGAATGGTGAGACTAAGTTTAGATTTTCTAACTATTGCCAAACTTTCTTCTGGTTGCAGCATTTTGAGTTCACACTAACAGTGAATGAGAGTCTGTACTGCTCCCCATTATCAATAGGCTATGGTATTGTCACTGTTTAGGTACTCAGGTATTCCAAGAGGTGTGTGATGGTATATCACTGCAGTTTAATTTTGCAATTCCCTAATGAAAAATGATGTGAGCCTATTTTCACATATTTATTTGCCACCTGCATATCTTCTTCATTTCTGTTTCTGTTCAAAATTTTTGCCCAGTTTTTCTATTGGGTGTTATCTTTCCTTAAATGTGTGTTAACAATTCTTCATATATATGAATACAAACCATTTATCAATATCTATCATAGAGCATAAGTTTTATATTTGAATGACATCCAATTAATAAATGTCCTCTTTCATAGATAATGATTTGGGTGCTATTTCTAAAAAGTGATCACCAAAGCACAGGCCACTAGATTTTCTTGGATTTTTTTTTCTAGAAGTATTATACTTTGCATTTTAATTTTGTGTACAGATTCGTTTGGAGTTAATTTTTGTGAAATGTATACAATATTCGGCTACATTTCTTTTTGTTTTGCATGTTTATATGCATTGTCCCACAGCATTTATTGAAAGATCTTAATTTTTCCATTAAATTGCTTTTGCCTTTTGTCAAAGGCCAGTTGACTGTATTTGTGTGGGTCTGTTTTTGAGTTTGCTAACATCTGCTTTCTGTGTTTATTGCATTCTCACAGATTAGTTCATGTGTCTATTTCACCAATACAACATGGTTTAATCATTGTGTCTTAATAATTAGACTTGAAATCAGATAATTTTATATATTCTAGCTGTAAATTCTCCATTCATTCACCTTCAGTATTCTCTAGGTAGTCTAGGACTTTTGCCTTTCCTTATAAACTTTAAAATTATTTTAACAAACATCAGCAAACTAACTTCTTGATATTGGGAATGGGGGTGTAGATGAAATGGCATAGCAAAAGTATTGATCTTTCTATCTATACAGATAGAAAATTTTCAGTTATTTTAAATTTTATTGTAATAATCTGTATACAACTCAGACTTTTTATTCTATCCATTTCATTGTGCAATTTAGCAATATTGATGACAATAAAAATATTGTGCTACCTTCACCAATATCCATGGCCCAAATATTTCATCACATTGTGCAAAATAGCTGGTCAAATGATTTTTGAATTAAAAAAAGTCAAAGAGCATTTGAGGTGGAACATATTGCCTTGGGAAAAAGTTTAAAGTTATGGACAAGGAAGGCTTCTTAGTAATAGCATAAAAGAGAAGTAGGAACATTTGCTTACCCTGACATTTTCAGATAAAAGCAGTAGATTTCTATATGATTAATAGGAAATAATTGAGTCAATATATTTGCTACACAAAACATAACATTTATGTTAATTTGCTGAGAGCTGCTTCTACTTAAACCTGCCTTGTTCTGGTCTCTTTTCCAGCAGTTTCATCAGCTACATGGAATCAGAGAATGAAACATGTGTTTCAGAATTTATCCTCCTGGGACTCTCAGAAGACACAGAAGTGCAGCCCTCCTTTTTGCTCTGTTCCTGACAATGCACCTGGTCACTCTCACTGGGAATCTGCTCATCATCCTGGCCACCATCTCTGATGCCACCTGCATATGCCTATGTACTTATTCCTTGCTAACCTGTCTTTTGCAGACATCTATTTCACCTCCACCACAGTCACAAAGATGATGGTGAAATCCAGACAGAGAGCAAAAGCATAAGTTATGGAAACTGCCTCACCCAGATATATTTTTGCATGTTTTTTGGAGGAATAGATGACTTCCTCTTAATCATGATGACCTATGACCACTTCGTGGCCATCTGTCACCCACTGCACTACATCATGATGACCTATGACCACTTCGTGGCCATCTGTCACCCACTGCACTACATGGTCATCATGAAACCCAAGCTCTGTGGTCTCCTTCTGCTGGTGTCATGGGTGTTGAGTGCTCTGGTCTCTCTTTTACATGGACCATTGGTTTTGCAATTGACTTTTGTACAGAGTTGGAAATTCCTCACTTCTTTTGTGAAATTACTCAAGTAATCCAACTTGCATGTTCTGGCACCTTCTTCAATGACCTAGTGATATATTTTGCAACTGGAATTCTGGGTGTTATTCTAGTCACTGGCACCCTTTTCTCTTACTCTAAGATTATAGCTTCAATTTTGATAATTTCATCTCATGGAGGAGTATAAAGCATTTTCTACCTGTGGATATCATCTTTCAGCAGTGTCCTTGTTTTATGGTACAGGTCTTGCAGTGTTTCTTTGTTCTGCTACCACCCAAAACTCAAGGGCAAGTGCAATAACTTCCATGATGTACACAGTGGTCACTCCCATGTTGAACCCCTTTATCTATAGTCTTAGAAACAAAGACATAAAGCATGCCTTAAAAATAATTTCCTGCTAAGTAAGTCTCTATGTGTAAGGATTCTTTGCCCCATGTTCAGAAATTTACTCTTCATTAATAGATTAAATACTGGGAGATATAAATTAAAATACTCTTGGTTTACAACACAAGTCTGATTAACATATTTTTAAGAAGTTAGAGCTATGTCTTTCAAGTAGAAAACACAGAAAATCAGTCCAGCCAGGAAAGATAATACTTCTGCTATGTACAGGAACATTGCATTGAAATTATTGAATTGGCTAGGCAGCATTTTCTGCAGTTCAGTAAGAAGCCTTTCTAGTAACTATTGGTTACATATGCACTGTGTCTGCTAGTTTACCATCCTCTCTAATAAAGGATCACAAGCTGGAAGGAGGGAGAAATGCCTGTTAAGCATCAGTTCACCTCATGCATATCACACCATATCATGTAGACAGCATGGTGGACGCCAAACTTACTTATACTCGAGTGTACTTCAGGAAGAAGGGTGATTGTATCTCTTTCAAAATTTCGCAAAACTTCGTGTTTTCTTTTCACTACACCCAGCTAGTAGATAGACTCTGAAGAAAGATATTTTGTAGCTCATGTCATGAAGGATGGAGACTGTTACTAATTTTCATATAAGTTTTGTTCAACTTAATGTCCTCAAGAACCATCCAGGTTGTTGCATGTATCATGACTTTATTCCATTTTACAGCTGTGTAATAGTCCATCATATGTATATGCTACAGTTTGTTTATCCACTTGTCCGTTGATGGACATTTGGGTTGTTTTCCATCTTGGAAACTGTAAGAGTCAGGCTCAGTTTACCTTTCAAAGAAGATGATGCTGACAGGGAGAAGGGAGGATCTCTAACATAAGCTTAGAACTAGTTCCAAATCTTTGATGGCCAGGGTCATTAAGATGTAAAATATAATCAAAAGGGGAACCTCGGGCAGCAAGTTCAAATTAGTTAAATTATCTGGATAGGCTGTAACCTCTGGAGTATTTAATCAGTGGAGAAACAGGGGAGGGGGTGCTAGCTAGGTATAGGTATAATCATTTCAGCATTCACTTGTTTGGTGCACCAGCCATCATTTTGTGTTTGGCTGGGTGCCCACTCTTGCAAGATTGTGAATAAATTCTTTTCTCCTCCATAATTGGATGAGCATTTGAGCTCCTTCAGGTATGATGCTCTTTCTAACAGCAACTGTGAATAGTTCTGCTATAAGTATTGGTTTGTAAATGCCTGTTCATGTCCCCACATTCAGTTCTTCCAAGTATATGCCTAGTGATGGGATTGCTGGATCATATGGCAATTCTATACTTAGCATCTTGAGAAACCCCCAAAATACCTTCCAGAGGGGTTGCACTATTCTACAATTCCACTAATAATAAATAGGTGTGACATTTCTCCACAGCCTCTCCAGTACTTATCATTTTTTTGGGGGGGTGCATGGTCTGGAAATTGAACCCAGGTCTCCTGCATGGCCATTGAAGTATGTGTGAGATGATAATTCAGTATAGTTTTCTTTTATTAATTAAAGAAAAAAAGAAATTAACCCAACATTTAGAAATCATTCCATTCTATATATGCAATCAGTAATTCTTAACATCATCACATAGATGCATGATCATCATTTCTTAGTACATTTGCATCGATTTAGGAAAAGAACTAGGAAAACAACAGAAAAAGATATAGAATGTTAATATAGAGAAAAAAATAAAAATAATAATAATAGTAAAAAAAAAGAAAAGGAAAAAAAGACACACAAACAGACAGACAAAAAAAAACTATAGCTCAGATGCAGCTTCATTCAGTGTTTTAACATGATTACTTTACAATTAGGTATTATTGTGCTGTCCATTTTTTAGTTTTTGTATCTAGTCCTGTTGCACAGTCTGTATCCCTTCAACTCCAATTACCCATTATCTTACCCTGTTTCTAACTCCTGCTGGACTCTGTTACCAATGACATATTCCAAGTTTATTCTCGAATGTTGGTCCACATCAGTGGGACCATACAGTATTTTTTCTTTAGTTTTTGGCTAGACCCACTCAGCACAATGTTCTCTAGGTCCATCCATGTTATTACATGCTTCATAAGTTTATTCTGTCTTAAAGCTGCATAATATTCCATCGTATGTATATACCACAGTTTGTTTAGCCACTCGTCTGTTGATGGATATTTTACCTGTTTCCATCTCTTTGCAATTGTAAATAACGCTGCTATAAACATTGGTGTGCAAATGTCCGTTTGAGTTTTTGCCCTTAATTCCTTTGAGTAGATTCCCAGCAATGGTAATGGCCATTTGTATTTCCTCTTCTGAGAGGTGTCTGTTCAAGTCTTTTTCCCATTTTGTAATTGGGTTGGCTGTCTTTTTGTTGTTGAGTTGGACAATCTCTTTATAAATTCTGGATACTAGACCTTTATCTGATATGTCGTTTCCAAATATTGTCTCCCATTTTGTAGGCTGTCTTTCTACTTTCTTGATGAAGTTCTTTGATGCACAAAAGTGTTTAATTTTGAGGAGCTCCCATTTATATATTTCCTTCTTCAGTGCTCTTGCTTTAGGTTTAAGGTCCATAAAGCTGCCTCCAATTGTAAGTTTCATAAGATATCTCCCTACATTTTCCTCTAACTGTTTTATGGTCTTAGACCTAATGTTTAGATCTTTGATCCATTTTGAGTTAACTTTTGTATATGGTGTGAGATACAGGTCTTCTTTCATTCTTTTGCATATGGATATCCAGTTCTCCAGGCACCATTTATTGAAGAGACTGCTCTGTCCCAGGTGAGTTGACTTGACTGTCTTTTCAAAGATCAAATGTCTATAGATGAGAGGGTCTATATCTGAGCACTCTATTCGATTCCATTGGTCTATATATCTATCTTTATGCCAATATCATGCTGTTTTGCCTACTGTGGCTTCATAATATGCCTTAATGCAAGGCGGTGCGAGACCTCCAGCTTCGTTTTTTTTCCTTAAGAGATTTTTAGCAATTTGGAGCAGCCTGCCCTTCCAGATAAATTTGCTTATTGGTTTTTCTATTTCTGAAAAATAAGTTGTTGGGATTTTGATTGGTATTGCATTGAATCTGTAAATCAATTTAGGTAGGATTGACATCTTAACTATATTTAGTCTTCCAATCCATGAGCACGGTATGCTCTTCCATCTATTTAGGTCTTCTGTGATTTCTTTTAGCAGTTTTTTGTAGTTTTCTTTATATAGGTTTTTTGTCTCTTTAGTTAAATTTATTCCTAGGTATTTTATTCTTTTAGTTGCAATTGTAAATGGGATTCGTTTATTGATTTCCCCCTCAGCTTGTTCATTACTAGTGTATAGAAATGCTACAGATTTTTGAATGTTGATCTTGTAACCTGCTACTTTGCTGTACTCATTTATTAGCTCTAGTAGTTTTGTTGTGGATTTTTCCGGTTTTTTGACATATAGTATCATATCATCTGCAAACAGTGATAGTTTTACTTCTTCCTTTCCAATTTTGATGCCTTGTATTTCTTTTTCTTGTCTAATTTCTCTGGCTAGAACCTCCAACACAATGTTGAAT
The DNA here is from genome assembly GCF_023851605.1 of Tamandua tetradactyla. NCBI lineage: Eukaryota > Metazoa > Chordata > Mammalia > Pilosa > Myrmecophagidae > Tamandua > Tamandua tetradactyla. The sequence goes on from NW_027518282.1 coordinate 37,597, forward strand.
TATAGTGGTGATAATGGACATCCTTGTCTTGTTCCTGATCTTAGGGGAAAGTTTTCAATTTTTCCCCATTGAGGATGATATTAGCTGTGGGTTTTTCATATATTCCCTCTATCATTTTAAGGAAGTTCCCTTATATTCCTATCTTTTGAAGTGTTTTCAACAGGAAAGGATGTTGAATCTTTTCAAATGCCTTCTCTGCATCAATTGAGATGATCATGTGATTTTTCTGCTTTGATGTGTTGATATGGTGTATTACATTAATTGATTTTCTTATGTTGAACCATCCTTGCATACCTGGGATGAATCCTACTTGGTCATGATGTATAATTCTTTTAATGTGTTGTTGGATACAATTTGCTAGAATTTTATTGAGGATTTTTGCATCTGTATTCATTAGAGAGATTGGTCTGTAGTTTTCTTTTTTTGTAATATCTTTGCCTGGTTTTGGTATGAGGGTGATGTTGGCGTCATAGAATGAATGAGGTAGTTTTCACTCCACTTCAATTTTTTGAAGAGTTTGAGGAGGGTTGATACTAAATCTTTCTGGAATGTTTGATAGAATTCACATGTGAAGCCGTCTGGTCCTGGACTTTTCTTCTTAGGAAGCTTTCGAATGACTGATTCAATTTCTTTACTTGTGATTGGTTTGTTGAGGTCATCTATTTCTTCTTGAGTCAAAGTTGGTTGTTCATGTCTTTCCAGGAACCCGTCCATTTCATCCAAATTGTTGTATTTATTAGCGTAAAGTTGTTCATAGTATCTTGTTATTACCTCCTTTATTTCTGTGAGGTCAGTAGTTATGTCTCCTCTTCCATTTCTGATCATATTTATTTGAATCCTCTCTCTTCTTGTTTTTGTCAATCTTGATAAGGGACCATCAATCTTATTAATTTTCTCATAGAACCAACTTCTTGTCTTATTGATTTTCTCTATTGTTTTCAATTTCATTTATTTCTGCTCTAATCTTTGTTATTTCTTTCCTTTTGCTTGCTTTGGGATTCGTTTGCTGTTCTTTCTCCAGTTCTTCCAAGTGGACAGTTAATTCCTTCATTTTTGCCTTTTCTTCTTTTCTGATAAAGGCATTTAGGGCAATAAATTTCCCTCTTAGCACTGCCTTTGCTGTGTCCCATAAGTTTTCATATGTTGTGTTTTCATTTTCATCCACCTCAAGGTGTTTACTAATTTCTCTTACAATTTCTTCTTTGACCCACTGGTTGTTTAAGCATGTGTTGTTGAGCCTCCACATATTTGGGAATTTTCTGGCACTCTGCCTATTATTGATTTCCAACTTCATTCCTTTATGATCCAAGAAAGTGTTGTGTATGATTTCAATCTATTTAAATTTGTTAAGACTTGCTTTGTTACCTAGCATATGGTCTATCTTTGAGAATGATCCATGAGCACTTGAGAAAAAGGTGTGTCCTGCTGTTGTGTGATGTAGTGTCCTATAAATGTCTGTTAAGTCTAGCTCATTCATAGTAATATTCAGATTCTCTATTTCTTTATTGATCCTCTGTCTAGATGTTCTGTCCATTGATGAGAGTGGGAAATTGAAGTCTCCAACTATTATGGTATATGTGTCTATTTCCCTTTTCAGTGTTTGCAGTGTATTCCTCACGTATTTAGGGGCATTCCGGTTAGGTGCATAAATACTTATGATTGTTATGTTTTCTTGTTTAATTGTTCCTTTTATTAGTAGATAGTGTCCTTCTTTGTCTCTTTTAACTGTTTTACATTTGAAGTCTAATTTGTTGGATATTAGTATAGGTGCTCCTGCTCTTTTCTGGTTGTTATTTGCATGAATTATCTTTCCGCAACTTTTCACTTTCAACCTATGTTTATCTTTGGGTCTAAGATGTGTTTCCTGTAGACAGCATATAGAAGGATCCTGTTTTTTAATCCATTCTGCCAGTCTATGTCTTTTGATTGGGGAATTCACTCCATTAACAGTTAGTGTTATTACTGCTTTGGTAATACTTTCCTCTACCATTTTGTCTTTTGTATTATATATATCATATCTAATTTTCCTTCTTTCTACACTCTTCTCCACACCTCTCTCTTCTGTCTTTTTGTATCTGACTCTAGTGTTCCCTTTAGTATTTCTCACACAGCTGGTCTCTTGGTCACAAATTCTCTCAGTGACTTTTTGTCTGAGAATGTTTTAATTTCTCCCTCATTTTTGAAGGACAATTTTGCTTGATATAGGAGTCTTGGTTGGCAGTTTTTCTCTTTTAGTAATTTAAATATATCATCCCACTCTCTTCTAGCTTCCATGGTTTCTGCTGAGAAATCTACACATAGTCTTATTGGGTTTCCCTTGTATGTGATGGATTGTTTTTCTCTTGCTGCTTTCAAGATCCTCTCTTTCTCTTTGACCTCTGACATTCTAACTAGTAAGTGTCTTGGAGAACGCCTATTTGGGTCTAATCTCTTTGGGGTGCGCTGCACTTCTTGGATCTGTAATTTTAGATCTTTCATAAGAGTTGGGAAATTTTCAGTGATAATTTCTTCCATTAGTTTTTCTCCTCCTTTTCCATTCTCTTCTCCTTCTGGGACACCCACAACACTTATATTTGTGCGCTTCATATTGGCCTTCAGTTCCCTGATCCCCTGTTCAATTTTTTCCATTCTTTTCCTGATAGTTTCTGTTTCTTTTTGGAATTCAGATGTTCCATCCTCCAAATCACTAATTCTATCTTCTGTCTCTTTAAATCTATCATTGTAGGTATCCATTGCTTTTTCCATCTTTTCTACTTTATCCTTCACTTCCATAAGTTCTGTGATTTGTTTTTTCAGTTTTTCTATTTCTTCTTTTTGTTCAGCCCATGTCTTCTTCATGTCCTCCCTCAATTTATCGATTTCGTTTTTGAAGAATTTTTCCATTTCTGTTCGTATATCAACATTAGTTGTCTCAGCTCCTGTATCTCATTTGAACTATTGGTTTGTTCCTTTGACTGGGCCATATTTTCAATTTTCTGAGCGTGATCCATTATCTTCTGCTGGCGTCTGGGCATTCAGTCAGATTTCCCTGTGTGTTGGACCCAACAGTTTGAAAGATTTTTCTGTGAAATCTCTGGGTTCTGTTTTTCTTATCCTGCCCAGTAGGTGGCGCTCGTGGCACTCGTTTTTCTGCGGGTCACGCCAATAAATGGTGCTGTAGGTCCTTTAACTTTGGAAAACTCTCACCATGGGTGAGGTTCGCCACACGAAGCGGCTTGAAAGAGTGTCAGCTAGCCCGGGGATCCGAACATGGGGAGGATCACCGGCCACCGCAGCCCGGGAGAGCACCCGTCCAAATCTCCTAGCTGCCCCGGGGTGCCAAGCGTGGCGGGAGGGCACCAGCTACCATGGCCCGGGAGAGTACACCATTCCCAGCTGGACTGGGAAGCCACGTGTTTGGAAGGGATCCCGGTCACTGTTCTCCGTGGCCTGGGGATCTCCGATCCAATTCTCCCAGTTGGTCCGGGGGGCCGCACATGGGGGGGTACTATCTGCCATGGCTTGAGGGTACCACCTGTCTAATTCTCCCAGCTGGCCTGGGAAGGAAAAAGGAAGGGACTCCGGCCGCTTGCCGCCCCGGCTCGGGGAAGCCCATGCCCCTCGGCGATCTCACCGGAGTGGGTTCTCCCAGCCAGTCAGCCATTCCAAAATGAGGTATTATTGTCTTCTTGGTCTCTGTCGTGGCTCTGGGAGCTGTTCTGTATCGTTTCTACTCCCCTAGTAGCTGTTCTGGAGGAGGAACTAAGACCCACGCATCTTACTTAGCGGCCATCTTCTCTGGAAGTCCTCAGTATAGCTTTGATTTAACTTTCCCTAATTGCTAGTGATGTTGAACATTGTTACATATGCTTTGGGGCCATTTGTATTCCTCTTGGATAAGTGTTTATGTTTTTGCCAACTTCTAAATTGGGTTGTTTGTCTTTTTGTTGTTGAATTGTAGCATCTCTATATATTCTGGATATTGAACCCTTATCTGATACGTCATTTCCAAATACTGGCTCCCGTTGTGTAGGCTGTCTTTTAATTTTTCTGAGAAAGCCATGATGTGAAGAAGTATTCCATTTTGAGGAAATACCATGTATTAGTTAGGGTTCTCTAGAGAAACAGAATGAACAGGGAACACTTGCAAATACAAAATTAATAAAACTCTCTTATGTGACTGCAAGAACACAGAATCCAAATTCCACAGGGCAGGCTGTGAAGCTACTGATTCTGATGGAGGGTCTGGATGAACTCCACAGGAGAGGCTCACCAGCTGAAACAGGAAGAGCCTGTCTCTTCTGAATCCTCCTTAAAAGGTTTCCAGTGTTCAGATTAAGCATTATTCATTGCAGAAGACACTCCCTTTTGGTTGTGGTAATCAGCTGTGGATGTAACTGATATGATCATGATCTAATTCTATGAAATGTCTGCATCACAACAGATAGGCCAGCATTTGCCCAACCAGACAAACAGGTACCACCACTTGGCCAAGTTGACACATGACCTTAACCATGACATACCATTTATCTATGATTTCTTTCATTGCTCACATTTTGGGTGTACGGTCTAGGAATCCACTGACTATCAACAAAGTCCTTAAGATATTTCCCTACTGAAATTTTATGATTGTAGCTCTAATGTTTGGGTCTTTGATCCATTTTAAGTTAATTCTTGTATAAGGCGTGAGAGAGGGGTCCTCTTTCATTCTTTTGAACATGGATATCCAATTCTCCAAGCACTATTTGCTGAAGAGGTTGCTCTGTACCGGTTGAGTTAACTTGACTGCCTTATCAAAGATCAATTGTCCATAGATGAGAAGGTCAATTTATGAATATTCAATTTGATTTCATTGCTCGATATACCTAAATTTATGCCAGTACCATTCTGTTTTGACCACTGTAGCTTTGTAATATGTTTTAAATTCAGGTGTTGTGAGTCTTCCCACTTCATTTTTCTCTCTCAATATATTTTTAGCTGTTTGGAGCACCCTACCCTTCCAAATAAATTTCATTGTTTGTTTTTGTATTTCTGCAAAGTAAGAGTTGGTATTTTAATTGGTGTTACATTGAATCTATAAATCAATTAGGGTGGAAATTGACTTTTTAACTGTACTTAGCCTTCCATTCAATAAACACAGTATGTGTTGCAAATCAACCTGCCATGCCACGGGGGGAGTGGCACCAACCTCCATTGCTTGGGAGACTTATAGTTGTGCATTGTGATCTCAGCCCTTCCACCTGTTCACAACTGGTTTGCAACGTGTTTCTGGTCACAGAAGTCCCCTTAGATACAAATGCAGAAGAAATCATCATATTTCTAAGTTATTAGGCATGAGATATATAAAGAACTAACATTTGACAGGAAGAATATTAAAGGGTGAGGCAGATAGACAAAGGACAGAGATTGTGTAGGCTGTTGAACTAAGGTAGATTTATTGCAGACTTATTATGTTATAGATTTAGGATATTAAATACAAACCCCATGTTGACCACAAAGAATATATCTGAAGTATACAGGGAAAGGGAAATGAGAAGAGAATCAATTTGCATTGCTACAACAGATCATTTATACACAAAGTAAGGTAGCATTAGAGGAAATTAGGGATGAAAAAGTATAAAATGTATAAGAAATGAGTGACAAAATGAGTAAAGTGTCTCTTGCTTTGTAAGTAATTACTTTTATGCAAATGATTTAACCTCTCCAATCGGGAGACACTGGTGGGCACAGTGGATAAGAAAAGCAAGACACAACTATAATTTATTTACAAAAGCCAAAAGTTAGCCTAACTTTTGGCTTTTGTAAATAAAGAGGTTTGTGTCTCATTGTAAACAAAGAGGTTTGTGTCTCATTTCCCCCGGTCATGGGCCCTGTGTGAGCCCTGGAGGTGTCCTCCCATATCAGGCAGTAATCATCAGCCTCAGCGTCAGGACAGAGCCCAGAGATGAGTCAATGTGTGATATTCTTGCTAACTCTTTTGATCAGGAGAAGTGACTAAGAAACCCTGTTCCAACATTTGAACATGAAATGATGGGGAAAACATTCCAAGTAAATAGCAACTGAAAGAGACTGCATTGACTTCACTAATATCTGATAAAATAGACTAACTAAAAATCCTGCAGGTCCAAACATTTTTGTGTATACTATTGCATTTAATAGGTCTGAAGAGAAGACAGCACTTTGTGTGGAACCAAAATGTTGACTTTCATGAGCCCATGTCAAAGGTACACTGTTCTCTGTATCTGTGAGTCTGGATAAGTTGTTGGTTGTGTTTCTTGTCCTTGAGGGTGTGGAGCCCTGGGTGAACCTTGAAACTTCTGCTCCATTCTGAGCAGGGACAATCAGCCATGTCCTCAGGCTGGAACCCAGAGAGTCTCTTAAAGATTGATCTGCTTGCCTTGGAACCAATAAATTGATCCAGCTGTCTCAGGGTGGGTTGTTATTTATGTGGGTCAGGGATTTGGGGAGATTGCCCCAGTGCTGCTGCAGACATGATGTCACTTCAGTGAAGAGATTGTTTCTGTGTCCAAAGCATGTGACTGTGGCACCTGTATCTGGCCTCTTTGGAAGCAAAAGGCCACTGAACCAGCACTGTCTGGGGTACATGTCCAGGTCTTAAACCATGGAGAGAAGAGGAGTGAGAGAAAGAGGGGAAAGGGAGGCAGAGCTTGGTGAGGAGCTCCCTTCCCTCAAACCCCAGAAGAAGTGGCATCTATGTAGATAGAGGACAAATGGAATGGGGGTTGTCTCAGGTCAAAGTGGAGGTGAAGCTGTAGTCTGAAGCTCTGTTTGGATACTGAACCCTCCTCAGTCTCTTTACATCTCTTACATTAAGCAATCCTGAGAAAGAGATACTATGCTTAAATAAGATGTTATATTGTCTGTCCTTGACAATTCCAGTTCTGAATTCTCCCAGATCAGCAAAGGAAAAGGGAGAAGTCATGCTAATACAGACAAATGGGAGAAGCCTGGCCTCTGGAGACCTTTTGGTCCTGTAGGTCCAATCTGTAGGCCTGTCCTACCTTGGTGTCCATGATGTTTGTTCAGCTGACCTGGAGGCTGGACAGGTTTCCCTGACAATGGGTACATCTTAGAATTGGGCAAGTATCCCATGATGTGTGTCTGAAGGGCTACCAGGAGTCTGTGACATGCCAAAGCCTTCCCCTCTGGTGGTCCCAGCTCATGCTGATCAACTCTCCAGGTAGTGCAGCTCATCAGGACATAGTGGGTCTGTGGGAGCTCCAGATTCCAGATGGTAGGACTGTTATTACAGAAAAAGCAATTGCATTACAAGTAATGACAAGAGATCTCACCACTCAGCTGCATTAGCTCACCAGCCCCAAGGTTGTGGGATGAGACTGAATACTGCAGCCCTCCCAAAAGGAGAAAAACTGGTTTCTTTTCTTCCCTTTCAAGTCTCCTTGTAAGAAGAATTGAATTATTTCTACTTTCATATTTTCATACCAAGTCTCAGCAGTCACTTTCAAACCCACCTTTTATCATTTATTTTATCTTATTTTTTCAGGTCACAGAGGGAGAAGGCACATTCAGTAGAGCAGAGGGGGTTTGTGTCTCATTTCCCCCGGTCATGGGCCCTGTGTGAGCCCTGGAGGTGTCCTTCCATATCAGGCAGTAATCATCAGCCTCAGCGTCAGGACAGAGCCCAGAGATGAGTCAATGTGTGATATTCTTGCTAACTCTTTTGATCAGGAGAAGTGACTAAGAAACCCTGTTCCAAACTGCTTGTTTGAGTCTGATTAATAGAACAAGAGAATTCATAGAGAGCTCCCTGACTTCTGCTGATACCAGTATATGTTTTTTCCTGAAATGATGATGCCACATCTCAGCACACAGGTGAGTCTGGTGGGAGCTTCTGGGGATGCAGTGAGAGAGGAGGGCTGAGTCAGCACAGGTTGGTTGAGGGAACCTACAGACATAAGCAATGCACAGAGATCAGATGAAACTACTGAGATGTGAGCCAACCCCTGCAGCCTGTCCTTACCTGTATGGTGGGAGAGGATCATGAGGAACAGAGGAGCCAAGGCCATGATGGACACAGCTCTTGAGACCCCAGGACTAGAATTGTATTGCCTCAGACTCTTATGTTTACTTTTTCAGTGGCTTCAGGGAGGAAGAGCAGGGCATACAAACAAGCTTCTTCACATTTGTGTCCCCATCTCATCCTGAGCTAGGGCCTGTGAAAACAGAGGTATCTGAGAGGAAGGAATGACTGAGCTTGACCCCATAGAAATAAGCCTTCTTGTAAGTAGGTGCTGATTGGGCCATCCACAAGCCTAAAAACATGAGGGAACAAAGTTTTCTAGGGAACAAAGTTATTTGTACTCCATCAGCAAGCTCAGGCACAACCAGACATGAAGACAGTCATTACTCACACATCTGTGATCTCCAACTGTAAGGAATCCCTGAACTGCAGCATGGTGCCCTCTGCTGATCATGTGTAGAAGTTCAGTCTCCACAAAACCTGGGTCTTTCTGCCTTTTTAACATTTCACTATCATTCCATACATGTTGATTGAGATGTTGATTGCAAACACTGGGCTTATATTCAATATTTCTAATGCTAATTTACCACATCAGTTTCATACAGGATTATGAAGGAAAAGCCAATAAGAAAAAATACAATGAGCCTGGTACGTGCTGGGAATCAAGATTGTGGCTTTAAGATCTTCTCAATTCTTGGGGCACTTAGAGAAGTTTCTCAGAGAGGACATCTTTCAATTGGTTTCTTAAGGAATGAGTAGATGTAGAGCTCACCACGGGTGAGAAAGGTGATATGCCTATTTTGAAGGGGAAGAATTTTACAAGTTACATATTTATGAAAGTGTCAGCAGATTCTGAGAATGCCAAAGTGCTTGAGGTGATGTGGCCTAGGGGAGAACTTGGACAAGGGAGGGACAGATCTGGAGATATATGAGAAACAGGGAAGAAAGTTTGAGGAGAAAATGGATTTTTGAATTGCTTGAATAGCCCGCCCTGGAGCCATTGCACAGATAATTTTATTTCTGGGCTATTTATTAAATTTACTGTTTTTTGCTTTCTGTAACACCTAGTACAATTTAGAATTAATTTTACTTCAGAGTATGAGTAAATATCTAATGTTTGTGCCTCAGTTGTTCTTCATTCATTTGCAAAGCAATCTAGGCTATTCCTAAATTTAGCAATTTATTTATAGATATTAAAATTTATAATATCTCCTAGTCTGTAGACCAATATTTAGTAAACTTCATTAATTTCAGTAATACATTGAATTAACTTTTCATTATTAAGCCAGTGTATGCTTCAATGTTGATCTTGTTTACTGAGATCTTCTTTTATTTTTATTTTTTTGGAATTTTTAATTCTGTAAAGGTTTAATGTATTTGCCAAAAAGGGCATTATGTGTTTGCAAGGAGAAGATGTGGTCATCAAGTCTCCCTCTATGTCCTTGTACCCAGTAGAGAGCTGTCTGCTGAGGCATCAGAAGCCACAGCTGGGCCTGGTGTTGTCTCCATTGATGACAGGGTAAATGACATGCTTAGGACAAAGACCATTGAAGGTCTAAGGTCCTCAGTGGGCTCTGGGTGAGACTGGCACAGGGAGAGTCAACAAGGCTTTTGTATCTACTGATCCTGGCATAGATGGAGAGGACACATTTTGCCTATCACATTGTCCCTGAGAGGGATTCTGCTTCTGATCAATACTATCTACCCTGTGTGGAGGGGAGCAGGTTATCAGTGTGATTTAAGCTATAGATTATTCTCAAGTTCCTTAAAGTCAGTGATGCCTAAAAGTAGCTCAGACTCTTGCGTGCTCATAACCTGATAACAAATGGAAAGATGGTCAAGATCATTTATCATTAGGGAAGTGCAAAGCAAAATGAGAAGATGCCATTTCATCATTACTAGGAGAGCCCTAATTAAAATGGCAAGTAATAACAATTCCTGGTAAAGATGTGGATATAATGAAGCCCTGTGGTATTGTTGGGAAGAATGGAAAATGATGCAACAATTGTGGAAAATAGACTGCCAGTTTCTGAAGATGTTAAATATAAAGTCAGCAGCTCTTTAAGAAATTGCACTGTTAGGTCTCTGCCCAGGAGAAAACAACATATACATCAATACAGAAACTTGTACATGAACATTTTAGTGTCCCTGTACACAAGAGGCCAAATATATAAACACATAAAATCTTCAATGGCTGTTGAATTGATAACCAAAATATGGCCTAGCCATACAATAAAGTACTACTAAATAGTTAAAAGGAGAAATATTGCATTTTATATATGATATTGCAATAAAATAAGCTAATGACCCATAGTATGATATGCAGAAACCTCAAAAACAAGATGTGAAACAATTAATTGAAAGAAGTAAGTCTCAAAGGGACACATTGTATGAGTCCATTTAAAAGAAAGGTCAAAGATAGGTGACTATTTAGAGACAGAAAGTAAAATATTGGTTACATAAAAATGGGAGAGGGGGCTTGGACTGAGAGCAAATGGGGATGGAGTCTCTTTGTGTTCATCAAAATGTTACATATGATGACATTTGCACACCTCCATAAATATGCCAAAACACATTGAATTTCCCACTCCACATGATGATATTTATGGTAGTCAATTGTAGCTCCATAAAACTGTTTAATAATGGTTAGGAGCCGTTATCATGGCCTTTAGAGTTGTCTGTGCTCTGACTGGGGGAGCTGACACTTAGGGATGCCACAGTTACCCTCCAGTGGTATTTGTCACAGACCATCAGAGGGACAACACCCTCACAGGGGCGGGAGCAAAGTTTTGTTCTCACTTCCCCATGGGTCTTGAGGACTGTGGGTCTCTGAGACTCTTGTCACAAGACTGATAGTGATAAACAGCCTCATCCTCAGGCTGGAGGCCCAAGATGCTCAGGGAGCCAAAGTTTCCTGACCTGAAGCCAGAGAGGTGATCAGAAACCTCTGAAGGTCTATTGCCATTACCATAGATAAGGAGTTTGGGGGTTCTTCCTGGGACGTTTTGTCACCAGTGCACATGATAGCCATCTCCAATATTGCTGCTGCTCTCAGAAAAGGAGAGTGTGACTTCTCACCCAAAGCCCTAAACAGTGAGGATGCCTAAGCAACACTGTCTTCAGGATACTGTAAGTGGGTGAGAGAGTGAGATGTACTCTGGGTTCTTGAGAAAAGGGGAGAAACCAAGAACCCTGTGAAACCCCAATGCCCTTAGCCTTGGCCCCACATCCAGTCACCATTGCAGTGAGTGAGGAGGGTGAGGAAGAGAAGGGACAGGGCCACTGTGGTGACAATCCTGAGTCATGTCTTCTGTGGCCCTCTAGAAACCCCTCTTCATACTCTAAGAAGAGGGAGGGTCCACCCATGCAAATGAAATAACCCCAGCTTTTGCATCCCCACTTTTGCATGGTCCACAAAATGGCCAAATATAGGCCATTTTGGGGGAGGAAAAGAGTGGCTGGGGAGATAGGTGGGGCTGTGGGAGTCCTGTGGTGATGGAGTTTTCAGCAGCAGCCTATGAGACATGCCAGAAGGCCCCAGGCAGTGCAAGTGGCTGCTACAAGCTCTTGTCACCCCCAGTGCCCTTAGGAATAAGCCTTGAGTAACCTCCTGGTGACCAGGACCTTGTAGGGTTGTGAATGACAAGGTGACTTTACCCAAGCCCAGGGAGCTTCTGCTTTCATACTACTCTCCTCATTGAACCACTGCCCTAGGCTTGGGCCAGGCATCCCTTTGTGGAACTATGCCCTGCATTAGCACAATTTTTTTTTCTATGCAGGCTCCCCGAGGGTGAATCTATATCATGTTCCCTTTAGCTGTTCCTTGGGTCAAAATAGAGTGCGACTCTTTCATATAAGTACTGGAGTTCCACAGGTGCTTCCCTTCCCTACCTTTTGCTGAAGGAAAGGAGGCCAAAGAGGTAATTACTGTCCACATGTGTCTGAAGAGATGAAGGCTGGTTGAGACAGAGGAGGAGGGAACCAGGTGTTCTAGTTTGCTAGCTGCCAGAATGCAATATACAAGAAACAGAATAGCTTTCAAAAGAGGTAATCTATTAAGTTGCAAGCTTACAGTTCTAAGGCTATGAAAATGTCTACATTAAAGCAAGTCTATAAAAATGCTCAAATTAAGGCACCAACAATAGATTACCTTCACTCAAGAATGGCCGATGAAGTTCAAGGTTTTTCTCTCAACTGGAAGGGCACATGGTGAACATGGTGATTCTGCTAGCTTTCTTTCCAGGCTTCTTGTTTCATGGAGCTCCCCAGGCATGTTTTCCTTCTGCATATCCAAAGATCTCTGGCTGTGTGGACTCTCATTTTACTCATGGTTCTCAAGCTTTTTCCAAAACATTTCCTCTTTAAAAGGATTCTTGTAAACTAATCAAGACTTGCCTGGAATGTGTGGAGTCACGTCTCCCTCTAATCAAATGTTAATACCCACAATTGGATAGGACACATCTCTGTTGAGTTAATCTAGACAAGTTTCCAATTTACAGTACTGAATAGGGCTAAATAGTACTAAATTAAAAGAAAGGGCTTCCTAAACAAGATGGATCAGGTTAAAACATGGCTTTCTAGGGTACATAATCCTTACAACCCAGCACACCAGGAAAACAGTAAGTCTGGGTGAATAAATGACATGATTGGAAGATTATGTGTGTTTGGCAGAGATTAAAAGAGAGAAAATTATAAAATAGATATAGACAAAGATGCATTAGATGATCAATGAGATCCAGGAGAGGGGGGCTCCCAGGATGAAAGTGTTTGGAATTCAGAAAGGAGGAGGAGCTTAACATAGCCAATGTCTTAGGAATACAGGCTAGATGTCCCTGGCATTGTCAGGTCAAGACATTTTCCTATAATCAAAATGATGTCACTGGTCCTGGAATGGAAGGCAGGTTGAGATGACATGTCAGAAGAGTGAGGCATTGAGGATGACTGAGAAAATTGAGAGGGGGAGGGTAAATTCCACTTAGAGAAAGCCTGAATGATGAGAGCTCAGAGGTCCCTCCTTAACTGTGGCAACTGACATGAGGCTCAGCATGACTTCACGTCTGCCCTCCTCCAAACTTCAGGTTAACCATACCCAAAAGACATTGCAAATGTCATGGTCTCAGCAAAAATCCTAACCCTGGTCTGTCTCTCTCAATCTAAAAAAGATGCTGTTTACTAAAAGCCAAAGAATATTTATATCAATGTTCATTAATGAGACTCTCAGAAATAACAAATATGATAATCTTGTTGTTGTGTTTGCTGTATTGGCTTTGTTAGAATCAGAGAATAAGTTTCATCTTCAAATCTTCCATTTTGTGTCTTTGGAATGTTTCTTGCATATTTGAGAGATGTTCCTCAGGATGTCTTGTGGCTTGGATATTTGTCTGGAGGGAAGATATTGTTTCATTGTTAATGCACCATATTTATTGCCTTTTTTTTTAAAGATACCTAAACAATATGGAGGGCAGAGTCAGCAAAATGTGGTCAGGATCTCCAAACTATGGAGATCAAGGAGCAGAAAGACTGACTGACCAACTCCTCTCAGCCTGCCTTCCATTCCAGGACAAGTGACATCATTTGATGACTCCTGGGGGAAGGAGTAAGCATCATCTGGGAGACAGGAGATGCTTAGTAAGAATTAGGTCTCAGATTCACATCTTCCTGAGGTATGTTACCATCAAGACTGTCATACTAGGATAGGCAGTTATCATGAATCCTATTATCTGCTTGAAACCCAGTGATGGTCATAGAAACAGAGTTGCTGGACACAGAGCTAGAAAATCTGCCTGGAACCCCTGAGGCTCTAATCCTATCAGCACAAGGGAACAGAGAAAGGTAATGCCTGTGAGCTGTGGAAACAAGTACACTTTGAAAATATCTCCAATGATGGTGCTGCTAAAGAACAGGAAGTGAAAAATTGGCCGAGGGATCCAGACACTAAAGGTGGCTGATTAAGCATGACTGGACCCAGGATCACAAAGTAGGACAACAATTGATGTGGCCTAGTGTTATTTCTCCATCCTATGAGAGAAGAAAAGAAAGACAAGCTCTGCCCCCTATCTCAGAGTATTCAGTCATCTGTAAGGAGAGTGAAGAGGCTAAGGAGGAGAGGGTTTGAGGCTATGGATGAGACTCCTCAGAGCACAGCTGAGGCTGGCTTTCACCCAAACTCTATTAGCATATGTCCAAATGCCTAGAAGGAGGGACTAATGACAATTTGCCCCACTGCCTGCTGTGTCAGCTCCGATCTGTGCTCTGAATTAGGCCCTTCTGCATATGCATGGACAGGGATGAAGAGTACCTTGAGGAAACCAAGAAAGGACTTAGCTGTTGGGACCCAGATATAACCAAGTAGAGAGAAGAAGGTTGAAGATGTTCCACAGAAGAGATTTTTCAGCTGGCCCCTCAGGGGCATGCCCACAGCCCCTAACCCACACCCACTGACCAAGGTCTTGTCCATCCTTTCCATGAAGTGTTGCCAGGAACCCATCACAGAAAAGGTCCTGTTGCCTCCACAATCCAGCCACTATCCTCTCCCCTCCCAAGGGCAAAGACAAGATCCATGCCTTTTTTTTGGAAATGCTATTCTCAGGGCCATCTCTTATTTCCACCTTAATCTCAGCAAGGATCAATTCTAGCTCACACTGTTTTTAGATCAAATGCAAATTGGTCTATCTCAAATACAAACTTCTTTATTCATAGCAAACCAGAAAGCACAGAGCTGGGGCCCCTGTGACATGGCCCCTGGACTCACTTTCCAATTGCTTAGATGACTACAATTGCATCTTTCTTCCTGCTTCTCAGCTGAGAAAGAAGGGGCTCACTTTCTCCAGAAGGACCACAACAGATATGAAGAGACAGGTCACTCTGGAGCACAGGTGGTAGGTACTGGGGAGGGGCTCTCATGTGCGCTGGGGCTTGGCTATAAATTTGATACAGCTTATTATCAATGTGGTCATAAGCTATAAAATGAAAGTTGTTTCTACACAAAGACCAACCAGTTGACTCCCATGGAGCTTTTCTACATAAATATACACAGAGGTATCCAGAAAACTTGCTATGTCACCACATCCATAGAATACACATTAATGCACACGTGCAAATCATATATTTATAATTTTGTCATTTCTGTTCCTTCCTTTGCAATGACTGATACATCTATGTACTGCCTTTGAAAACCACATTTTCATAACAAAGTGGTCAGTTAAATAAAATGTTACTAAGCTTAGAGTGAATACAATTCACCCTCCTCTCTCGATCACAGAGCACAGGATCCTGAACTCACACTATTTTCAGTGTCTTGGAAAAGAAGACAGAAGAGCAAGGATTCAAGGCTGAGCCAGAGGTGTTGTATATCATTTTCCCACTGACATCTGTGACTGTGGAAATAGTTGCTGTGCCACAGAGCCCAGGTATACTCTACCTCATCCTCAGGTCAGACCTCCATGATGCTGAGGGTGGCATTTTCCCCAAGCAGGGAGCCAGAAAATCAGGCAGAGATTCCTGGGACCCAGATTTCTGGTGTCCCTTATCAGACCCTGGGAAACCTGGTAGAGTTTTGGTTGTATGTCAGCTGATGTAGTTATGGTTGTGATGATCCCAGAAATAGAGCCACAGGTGTGTTTCATTGTTCCAGCAGGGTATGTGGATGATGAAACTTTCTGAGTCATCACAGCCTGGGAAATGGATCCCAAAAACAGGGGAGAGACCCCACGATCATGAGAAGAGATGGTAAGGGTAGTTTCTGTTTTGCCTGACCCCACCTCAAGCCCAGTAAGATGTCCCTTGTCCTGTGCAGTGAAAAAATAATGTGAGGAGGACAGGGAACCAAGCCATGAAGGAGATACACTCAGGGCTATGCTTCTCCAGACAATTGACTCCTGACTCAGTTTCCCCATTTCTCATAATAACCCATAAGGCACTGTATATGCAGGGCTCCTCGAAAAAAATGAGCTCCCTTTCTGGAGGACTCAGCAATTTGACAGTTTACAATTTATAGTGGGGTTTCACATTAGTGACCATGTGTTAATGTCATCACAGATCATCTTCCAGATGTGCTAGCTTTCCTAGGACCTGGCCCACTCCACCATCTAGTGCTCATGAGGGGACTAGCACTGCTAGAAGTATATCCTCCAACCAGTCTTTTTTGTACATCCTCATCTCCTCCACATACCTTCAGTTTGTAATTCCCTCAAAAGGTCAAATTCAGACCATCCCACACTCTCGGCAGGAAACCTGTTGTAAAAATGTTCGGAAAGAGTGGACTAGAGCACTTCACACTTCCTTCCTTTTTCAACTGAGCTCCAAACTCCACTTCAACAATCTCATTTGAATAGATATGGGGTTGTACTGGCACCTTAACTCAGGTCCCCTCCAGGGGCACAGCTAATCACGGTCCTGTCTAGGCACAAGAAAAGTGACTACCAAGGGTCATGGGTTCAGTCTTTCCCAGGACCCAGAAACACGCTGGAATGTACTTTCTAATAGATATAATTCATGTATCATAAAATTTACCCTTGCTGATTTTGACTGTATTTGCAAGGTTGTATAATCAACATCTTTCTATAATCCCAGGCCAAAATGATGCATTATTTTTTATTTCCCAGTCCCAATTCTCTGCACACTGAGTCAAACACTAATATAATTTTCTCTGGGTAAGTTTTGCTCTGTGGCATCAGAAATTATTTGGCTTTGTGAACATGTGTTATTTTGATGAACATAATATGCTCAAGAGTCATCCACATTGGAGCATGCATCAGTAAACCATTCCCATGTTACAACTGAATAATCTCTTGTGGATGGATATACCAATGTTCACTTAATATTTGCCCTTGAAGGACATGTGGATTCTTTCCAAAATAGGGACAATAGAAATGGTAAAGCTAATAACACTGCTGTGAATGTTTGTGTGATGACATGTTTTCAATAGCCTTTAGGTTATACTTTGGAGTTTGCTGGATCATATGGTAAATATATAGATAACTGTGTTAGTCAAAGTTCTCTAGAGGAATAGAACCAACAGGAGAGATCTGGAAATATGAGATTTATATAGCTGTCTCACACAACCTTAGGAATGGAAGAGTCCAAAATCAATAAGGCTGGCTATGAATCTGGCAACTCCAATGAAGGTTATTGCCCAGACTATACCTTCTGGACTAACATTATAGGAGAGACTTGCTGACTGAAGACACAGTGAAAGAGTCTGTCTTCTTTCTTAAAAGTTTTAAACTGATTCCATTCTCTTATTGTGTGAGGCATATGTCTTAGTTGATAACAGATATAATCAGCCACAGATGTATTCAACTGACATTATTTAATGCACAGGCCTTCTGGTTTATCAATCAGCCATGAAATGTCATTGCAGCAATGGTTAGGGAAATACATGCCTGACCAGACAACTGGGCATAATCACTTGGACAAGTTGTCACCAGAAACTAAAGATCACAGTCCACCCCTTGTCAACTTGGCAGTTATACACATCACATTGAAACATGCTTCATTTCCAAATAGAATAAAATAACAGGCATGTGTTTTGCCAAGCATTACTCAACTGTCCTTCATACAACCAGAAGCATACTACATGTCTCCAGAATAATGTGTAATTTATTAAACAATATTCATTCCTAAAGTCCACATCCTATGACTTAAATATTTTAACATTAACACTAAACTTATATCATATTATAAGAAGAAAATAAGATATTTTCTTATGTATAAATTCAAACATACTCATAACAAAACAGGGAAGAAATATCTGTATGTGAAGCCCAAGAAACTGTTTATTATAAATAGCCTGTTTAGATGGCCACCTAAAATGCTTTAAGGTCTGAAGTTCTAGGGAAGAATGATACAGCATGGCTTATATAGCAATAATATAGCACCTGTTATGTAACCAATGATGTAACATGTATCCAATCAGGTATCCCATGAATGATGTCACCTGTTGGTAAAGTGCCACTTTTGTGTAATTTAGCACATAAGGGACTATTGCTCTGCCAAGCATGAGAGAGAGAGAGAGCAGAGCAGAGCAGAGCAGAGGGAATGATTAAAGATGACCACTCTACCGGAGGCTCCTTGTGATTTCTTTCAATTCACTTGTGAATCAGACTGACCAAACCTTAACACATGAATCTGACATTGTACAACCACTTTACCTTCAGTAAGTACTTCAGCAGGCCATGATTCTTTGCCAGATGGGGTGACACAGTCATTCATTCCTGAAGTTTCTGGGCCATTGGAGTCCTGTATGGATTGGGGGGTTGCAGTTTTCCATTGCCTGTAAACACATTGTGTGGTAATTCTAAGAGACACTCTAAGGGGTCTCCTGTATTCCAGGGAAAAGTTCATTTACTTCCATTGTATAACTGCAGTCCTATTTCCACTTGATAGTCAGAATCAATCACCACATACAGAACAGTAATCCCTTTTGTGCCTGATGATCCAGTGGATGAGAAGCCAAAAGTGGTCAGATGGCAGTCTTACTTCCAGTTCAAATGAATTATTGTTGTGTCTCCTAGGAGGGGCATTCCTTTTATTGGAGCTAAGACATGTGGACCAGCAGAGCTTAAGGTTTCATGGACAGGAAGTAAAAATTTTCCCAGTGGATCACTAAGAGTGATAGTGAGTGATACCACTCCCTTTTTCACCCACCTTGATTCCTGGACCTGTGAATCCTGGCTATGGGGCAAACAGCACCATAGACTAAATGCTGACTTAGCTCATACACAGCCACTTGGAGAACATTTCCCCAGCCCTTCATGGTACTGCCACCTAGTTGGCACTGTAATTGGGTCTTCAAAAGGCCATTCCACCATTTTATTAATCCAGCTGCCTCTGGATGATGGCAAACATGCTAAGACAAGAGAACTCCATGAGCATGTACCTACTCCCACATTTCATTTGCTGTGAGGTGTGTTCCTTATTTAGAAGCAATGCAGTGTGGAATACCATAATGGTGGATAAGGCATTCCATAAGTCCATGTATGGTAGTTTTTGAGGAAATATTGTATACAGAGAATGCAAACCCAAATCTGGAGTTTGTGTCCATTCCAATTAGAAAAAAAATCCTGGTCCTTTCACAATGGAAGTGGTCAAATATAATCAACCTGCCACCAGGTAACAGGCTGATCACCTCAGGGAATGGTGTCATATCCAGGACTGAGTGTCCATCTTTGCTTCTGACAAATTGGGTACTAATCAATAGTCATAGCCAGGTCAGCCTTGGTGATTGGAAGTTCATGTTGTGAGCCAAGGCATAACCTCCATTCCAACCACCATGCCCACTTCATTCATGAATCCACTGGACAATAGTAGGAGTGGCTAAGGAAAGAGGATGACTTGTATCCACAGGATGCATCATCTTATCCACTTGATTATTAAAGCCTTTCTCTGCTGAAGTCACATTCAGCATTCACATAGGACACAAACTTCTTCATGTCCCTTGCCACCTAGAAGTCCTATCCACATACATCTTTCCCACATCACTATGTCACCAATTTTCCAATAATACTCCTTCCAAGTTCCTGATCATCCAGCCAAACCAATACAATAGTCCATGAATCAGTATACAAATGCATCTCTAGCCAGTTCTCCTCCCATGTAAAATGAACAGCCAGGTGCAGTCCTCAAAGTTCCACACCCTGGGAGATTTCCCCTCACCACTGTCATTTAAGGACACCCCAGAATGGAGTTGTAGTGTTACAGCTGTCCACTTATGGCTTACCCTTGCATATTATTCAGAACAAACTATAAACCAGGGCTGAGTTTTCTCTTCCTCAGTCAACTGAATCTAAGGAGTTCCTCCAAGAAGCTATGGCTCTGGTCTGTGAAAGAAAAGGTAATGTGTCAAGAGTGGGGGTCATGGGCATTTGGTCCACTTCTTCATATAACTTACTCTTACCTTGAGGACCTACTTGAGCCTTGTCTCTCATATACCATTTCCATTTGATGGTGGAGTGGTGCTGTGCATGTTCAGCTTCTTAGTGTGGTGGGTCAGACAATACCCAACTCATGATGAACAATTCAGGTCTTGTGCTAGTGTATAAAGATTAAATTACCCTAGAAAAGCCATGTCTTAATCCTAATTAACCTTGTGAGAGCAATGGTTTCTTCTAGTCCCTATTTGGTACAGTATGTTTGAAACTTTAATTAGATAATCTCCAGGGAGATATGACTCAATCAAATGCAGATATTTAACTTGGTTAGGAAGAGATGTGTATCCACCCATTTTACATGGGATTTGATTGGTTTGCTGAAATCCTATAAAAGAGAATGACAAGAGATTGAGAGAGACAAAGATGGACAACAGAATACCACAGAACCATGAAGCAGAAAACCCACCAGCCAGCAACTTTTGAAGATGAAGAAGGAAAACACTTCCCAGGTAGCTGGAGTTTGAAGCTAGCTGATGATGCCATGTTTGCCATGTGCCATTCCAGCTGAGAAAGAAACCTGACCATGTTTGCCATGTGCCTTTCCACTTGAGAAAAACTTTGAACTTTGTCAGCCTTCTTGAACCAAAGTATCTTTTGCTGGGTACCTTAGATTGGACATTTCTATAGACTTATTTTAATTGGGGCATTTTGTTGGCCTCTGAACTGTAAACTTGTAACTTATTAAGTTCCTACTTTTTAAAAGAAATCCCATTTCTGTTATATTGCATTCTGGCAACTAGCAAACTATAATAAATTTTGTTACCAGGAGTGGGGTGCTGCTGCAGTCTGCAAATATCAAAAATGTTGGAACAGCTTTTTACATGGATAAGAGGAATATTCTAGAAGAGTTGTGAGAAGCTTGATAGAAAAGGCCTAGAATGCCTTGAAGAGACTGTTGGTAGAAATGTGGACTCCAAAAATTCCTCTGACTAGGCTCTAGAAAGAAATGAGGCATATGTTATTGCAAGCTGGATGGAAGGTGATCCTTGTTTTAAAATGGCAGATAATCTGTCAAAGTTGACTAGTAGCTTTGGCTGGAAGGCAGATTTTAAAAGCCATGAACTTGGATATTTAGCACAAAAGGTTTCCAAATTAAATGTGGAACATGCAGCCTGGTTTCTCCTCAATACTTATAGTGAAATGTGACAGGAAAAAGATAAGCTGAGAACTGAACTCCTGGATAAAAGAAACCAGAAATTGATGTCCTGGAATATTCTGGGCTTCCAGGAAGGGAGACCACAGTGAGTGGTGCCCCACACAAGGATTTGGCCAAATGTGCAACCAATCAGCCATTTCTGAGAAAGCCAGGACTGGACATGGAGTTATCCAGGAAAGATTTGTGGAAACTCTTTATATCTGATAGGCATGATCTGAGTCTACTACATAGAAAGTCAATGAGAGTGCTGTGGAACCTGTATAAACAGAGTATCTTCCAGTCTAGACTGGGGGCTCATAAAAGGGACAAGGTGAAGATAAAATTGCTTAAGAAGCAGAACCATGGACCCACAGGTATGAACTCAAGAAGCCTTAGGGCA
Source organism: Tamandua tetradactyla (assembly GCF_023851605.1). Taxonomy (NCBI): domain Eukaryota; kingdom Metazoa; phylum Chordata; class Mammalia; order Pilosa; family Myrmecophagidae; genus Tamandua; species Tamandua tetradactyla. The sequence goes on from NW_027518282.1 coordinate 59,043, forward strand.
GGAAAGGAGACCCACCCAAGCTCATGGGGATGGTGAGTTGACCCCAAAAACAGAGGGTGGGTATTCCACCTAGTTGCAATGGAGAAGTCATGCCACCTCAGGCTTTGTTGAAGGTGGAGCACATTCTTCAGGATTTTGGGAGAGCCTTGCTGTCACCACAAGGTGGGGTTAAACATGTGCCCCAAAGATGGCAGAGAGCCTAGGTGATACCCATTGCATTCAAAGAGAGTCAGGCCATCGTGTAGGCCCTTCAAAAGGTCAAGACTGCCACTTTCTAAAGCCCCAAAGATAAATGACACTCAGACGTTGAAATCAAATGGGCTTAGCCCTGCAGGGTTTTGAAACTGCTTGTGTCCTGTGACTTCTGCCTTCCTTTCAATTCCTCCCTATGGAAATGTGTATATGTATCCTATGACTGTTCCTTCTTTGTATGTTGGTGGCAAATAACTTGTTCTGAGTTTCACAGATCCAGAGCTTGAGGAGAATTTTGTCTTGGGACAGACCATGCCTGTAGCTGATTTTTATGAGAACATATACTGGCTTTAACCTTGTATTCCATTTTATTGTTACTGAACTGTTTTAAGGTTATCTGATTTTGTTATGGTATGAATACATTTAGTATATGGGAAAAACATGTCTTTTTTTAGGGTCTGCAGGGTGGAATGTCCTGGTTTGAAAACGTTTATGTACCCTAGAAAAGCCATGTTTTAATCCTAATTAACTTTGTGGGAGCAATGTTTTCTTCTAATCCTTATTCAGTATTATATGTTAGAGACTTTAATTAGATTGTCTCCAAGGAGATGTGACTCAATCAAATGTGAGTATTGAACTTGGTCAGTTGGAGATATGTCTCTACCCATTCTATGTGGGACTTGATTACTTTATTGAAATCCAAAAAATGAGAACGATGGGAGATTTGGAGAGAACAGAGAAGGATGACAAGAATGACAGGACCATGAAGCAGAGAGTCCACTAGACAGCAATGTTTGGAGATGATGAAAAAAAACACCTCCCAGGGAGCTGGAAAGGAAGCTAGCAGATGGCACTGTTTGCCGTGTGCCTTTCCACTTGAGAGAGAAACTCTGAACTTCATCAGCTTTCTTGAACCAAGATGTCTTTCCCTGAAAACCTTATATTGAACATCCCTATAGACTTGTTTTAATTGGGACATTCTGTCAGCCTTGGAATTGTAAACTTTTAACTAAGTAATTTCCCCCTTTTTAAAAGCCACTCTATTTCTGGTATATTGCATTCTGGCAGCTAGCAAATCAGAACATGTCTCATGATAACTGCGTGGCCCATAGTTAAGCATGCAGTCTCTACTAAGACCCAGTAGCAGGCTAAAAGCTGTTTCTCAAAAGGAAAGTAGTTTTCTGGATCAGATGATAAAGCTTTGCTTCAAAAAACCTAAGGTTTTGCTTTGTGACTGTCATTTAGGGTCCTGGAAAATGCTCCAGACAGCATCACTATTTGCCAGTGACACTTCCAGCACCACTAGATCTGCTGGATCATATGGCCCAAGTGGCAGAGCAGCTTCCACAGCAGCCTGGACTTGTTACACAGCCTCCTCTTGCTCCAGTCCCTACTTAAAACTAGCCATTTTCTGGTCACTTAGTAAGTGGACTGGAGTAGCACACCAACATATTCAATCTGTTGTCTTCAAAGTCCAAAGAGACCAACTAGGTGTTGTGCCACTTTTTTGCTCATAGGAAGGGCCAGATGTGACATCTTATCTTCAACCTTAGAAGGGATGTTTCAACATACCTCATGCCATTGGATACCTAGAAATTTAACTGAGGTGAAATTTCCCTGCATTTCTTTTTGCCTCCCATCCCCTTACATGCAAATGCCTTACCAATAAGTATAGAGTAGTTGCTACTTCTTGTTCACTAGGTCAAATCAGCATGATATAATCAATATGATGGACCAGTGCTATGTCTTGGGAAAGGGTGAAATGATCAAAGTCTCTGAGGACAAGATTGTTACATAAGGCTGGAGAGATGATATACCCCTGAGGCAGGACAGGGAAGGTACACTATGGGGCTTTCCTGTTGAATGCAAACTGTTTCTGCTGGTCCTTACTGGAGATTATTGAGAGAAAAAGCATTTACCAGATCAATAGTTTCATGCCAGCTATCAGGCAATGTGTTGATTTGCTAAAGCATGGATACCACATCTGGAACAGCAGCTGCAATTGGAGTAACCACCTGATTAAGTCTATGATAATCCATTTTCATCCTCCAAGTCCAATCTGTTTTCTGCACAGGCCAAATAGGAAAGTTGAATGGGGATGTGCTGAGAATCACCTTCCTGCATCATTCAAATACTTAATCTCTTTAATCCCTCCAAAAATATGGTATTACTTCTGATTCACTATTTTGCTAGGTAGGGGCAGTTTTGGTGGCTTCCACTTGGCCTTTCCTACATAACAACCTACACTCCATGGGTCAAAGAACAAATGAAGGGATTGTGGCAGTTGCTGAGTATGTTGATTTCAAATATGGTTTCTGAACGAGGGAAATGACCCCAGAGTAGGTCCAAGATGTCCCTGGTGTCACTTTGAGATGGACCTGAGCTAAAACTCTAACGATCACCTAACCAACACAAACCCAACTCTGATTGGTGGACCAGAGTGATGTTTGGTTTCTTTGGAAATTCATGTCACTTCTGAGCCAGTGTTCAATAATTACTGAAATATTTTATTATTTCCTTTCCCCAGTGTTCAGTCACCCTGTCCAAAGGGTGGAGGGAAGGTTAACAGTGTAAATTTTGGGCAGCATTAAAGGGTCCTTCCCCAAGGGTTCCCAGCCCTCCCCTCATTCAAGGGGCCCTGGCTTAAACTGACTTAAGTCTGTGAATTGATTAAGGGACCATGCCTCTCTGTTTTTGTAATTCTAGTTAGACTTCTGTTCATTTGACCTAGTACCTTCTCCTTATATATTTCAAACAATAGTTTAGTAGATTGCACATCTATTTTACTTCTAGGTACCCCGTGATCTTCTAGCCAATGCCACAAATCTCAGTAAGTCAGATAATTTTGACTGCTTCTTTGAGTCTGTCATCCATTATGGTGGCCACACCTTGCTTGTGGTGATTAACTGTCACTCCATGCCGTCTTCCAACTCAGGATCTAATCATTCCCACTGTTTAAGGATTCCAGCTCAGTAATATCAGTGCTCTCAATAATATCTGACCTACAGAAAAGGGTGACAACAGAACTCTTGAGGGACAATGGAGCTAGTCTCACAAATGTATTTATCAAGCTCCTGCTGAAAAATGTCTCCTCTGGGCATTTCTGTGGTGTTGTGAGCAGGTATTCTGTGATAAATCCACTCTAACATAGCAATCTCTCTAAGCATCTGGATCCCTTTAGCTACCTTATATCAGGGCAGATCTGGCAATACAGCTTCAGTTAATGTTGGACATCTTTGGACCCATGTTTCAGCCAACCATCCAAAAAATGGTTAATGCCCATTCTAACCCATCCCATTATTGTGTCCAGCATATCTAACAGCAACCAGCCAACATCATTATACTTCTTACTTCCACAAAACTCCATAAAGGTGCCAAAAACATTACTACTCAGAGCCTTTCTTCATATAAGCATACAATTAACAGACTCTAATAGTGATATATAGTATGTATATGTATAATATATAAAAGTGGTATGTATATTGGCACTGGCAGGCTTGGGAAAAGAATCTGGGTCTCCGGTATGGCAGGTGAAAATTCTGCCATTTGAGCCACAACAGTGACCAATGGTAGCATTTTGAGTATCTCTTTTGCCAACTCACCCCATGAACTTTCGGTGCCATCTTGATTACTGGAAGCAGTCAGTAGTCCTCTGAGTCTAGTCAGAGTAGAAAATCAATTGTAAAAACCCAATTTAAGTTTCTCAAGAACCACTCCTGGTACCAAGCTATGCTAGTCAAGGTTCTCTGGAGAAAAACAACCAACAGGATAGATATGTAAACATGTGATTTATAAAGATGACTCATGTAATTATGGGAATGGAAAAATCCAAATGGACCAGTCCAAAGGGCAGGCTGTGAAGCTGGTGGCTCCAATGAAATTTCTAGATGAACTCTATAGGAGAGACTTGCTGGCTGAAAAAGCAGTGAAAGAATCTCTCTTCTACCCTAAAAGCCTTAAAATGATTTGATTATCTCATGGTGGGAGATATGCCTTAGTGGATCACAGATATAATTGTCAGGTCTCAGAAAACAAACTTAACATACAAAATGGACACTTTGGCATAGGCAGCCCTTCATTTTCTTCCCTTCAGAAGCTTCCCTGAGGGGACCAGATGTGTTGGTAAGATAGATGAGCATGAACGTGCCAGTGCCCCAACTGCCCAAGACCAACCAGATAACCATGAGTGTGAGTCATGATTTGCATCAACCTGATATTCCCTGGTGATGCCTGCAGCAGCATGTCACCCCGATCCCTCCTGACATGTTTTTTTTCCCTTTAAAAGCACAAGATGTCAGAAAGGGAACAGGAGCCATTTTTCCTTTTTCTGGCAGATTTTTCTGGTTACTGACTGCCTAGATGGGACTGGAGTTTCAGTTTCCAGACCCTTGGGGCTATGGGAGCAGCCTTCCAGTCACTCTGTTCCCCTAAATGGCAGAGTCACTATGGTTTCCGTGTAATTGACAGCTTGAGTTTCCAGCTCAGACCACCTTAATATGAAGCCACCTCACATCCATGGCATTCAAATGACTACAACAAATGGAGCCCTAGGTAAGTGATGTCTTTCTGCCCAGATCCTCACCTTGAGAGTTTTGTTTGGTGTCTCAGGGACACCCCAGCCTACTTCAGTGCAGTGTTTAGGCTCATGTTAAAGTGCCCCCAGCCTCAGTGCTTACAAAATCTGAGTACTCAGTCAAAACTCTCCCATGCTTAGGGAACATGAAGCTCAGGGAGCATTTTTCCTGGTGCAGGAGTCAAAACAGCTTGGGGGAAGACTTAAGCAAACCACTGTATGCACTCTCCTGATCTCTGATGACAAATTGGGGATGCCCAGTTTGTCATTGTGAAGAATCATGGATCTGGGTGGTTAGCCTCACTTAAAGAGCCCCATCTCGGTGTCCTGGAAACACCACAACCCAGAATTTACCTCGGTGCCTCTAGGGCACCCCAGCCTGCTTTGACACAGAATCTATTTTGGTCTGCCCCAGCATGGTATCCCAACCCAGCATCTACCTTAGTGCCCCTGAGGCACTGCAACCTGCTTTAACACAGTGTTTACTTCAGCCTACTTACACTTGATGCCCTGACCCACTTTAATGTGGCATCTACTCTGGCAATCATGGGCAACACCCTATCAATTCCTAAAACCACTATCAGTAAACTCCAAAGTAAAAAAAGTAAAAAAAAGCCAGAATAACTTATTTTTCTCTGTGATTTGGCTTGGTTACTATATCATTCAAAATGACAAAAAATACTGGCCACAACATCACACTCTCAATTAGCAAATAGTTTGAAAGTTCCTCCTCCCAAGTTTAATGACTTTATTCCTCTGTGCTATCCTATCACATAGGTGTTTCATGTCTGTTTAATTGTTAACTAATGTTAATATTTAATGCCTACTTGTTGGCTAATGTGTTCAGCCTAATTATTAATAGGTGTGTTCCTACATTTATATTAGTCAGAAGTTTCATAACTCGTTATTAATTGTAGAAATTATTTTAAAAAGGGAAACTTTAGGTTGTATTGAAAATCAAAAGCATTTTAGTTATGATTCTATAAAAAGGTTTTATTTCTATAAGATCACTATAATTTAAAATGAAAATACTACTACAAGTAAGGAATTAAGTGTGTTATTTCATCTCATTTTTACAAACAATGAAAATGAAATTTGATGGCATATTCAAACCTTTATTTATTCTTCTAAAATATTTCTGCTTCTGTTTTTTTTCAAATAATAAATTTTCTACTTATGTCTGTATGCATTTTCAATGTATATTCTCATACCTCTGGATAGCAACAGCAAATTAATAAAAAAATCCTTAATGAGTGTTAAGCCTAATATCTTTCTATCTTTGCAACCAATTAAAAAGTTTTCCCACATCTAAACTTAAAACAAATTCAATGAGCTCAATATAGTTCCCAGAACTTAATAGGCAATATTCTTTTAAAGTTCTCTGTAATTTTAAAATATTATAAAAACAATAGAAGAAATGAAATAATGAATCTTTCAATTAAACAAATGCAGTTTTATTCTACTTAACTATGGTCTCCTTAAAAAATCAATTAAGTTCAATAAATATATAAATGGCTTTTTATTATTTTAATTACCTGAATTTAAAAAATTGACTTTTCTTTCTTATTTATTTGTTACCTCAATATGTATAAGAATTTTGAGTTATAATAACTTTATTAATGCCAGTCCGTCATGAATAAAAAGACATAAATCTTAGTTTCTAAGTGTCCATATTCTTGTTAGAATATACACCTATTAAGACTTTATATAAAATAGTGGTGACAAAGGAATAAAAATACCAAAAGAATTTAAAAAGCAGAGATGTAAAAAATGACCGAGGAAGTTCTCATATAGATGATATGCATAAAACACTTAAATAAGAAAGTAGTATTTAAACAAACAGAACTCTAAACTAGTTTTTAAAAAAATGAAATTTAATTCTGTAAATTAACATATTTCTGACATATTTAGTAGCTAAAAATATTGTTAAGAAAAAATTTGAAAAAGTAATAAAAAGTTGGAGATGAATTTTATTTGTTATAGTCATTTTTAATGACAAGTTCTGAATGATTGTAAACAGAAAGAAGTTTATGAAAATGAATTCTATCATAGAATGATTTTAAAGAGTTATAAAGAAGAAGTTTATGAAAATAAATTCTGCCTGTCATGGAATGACTGTAAAGAGTTATAAAGAAGGGGTTTATGAAAGTGAATTATGTCTGTCAAAATCAGTACTAGCTAATATTTAATAGGTCTGTTTATCATATATTTCAAAAAAAAGAGGAACACTTTTGTGTTATACTGACTATTCATACTAGGGTCATGTTTTCTCTGTGTTCTATTGACATGGATTGTTAGTCACACTTAATATAAAGTATTTTGTAAACAATTTTTCTTCATCATCCAAATACTGTGTCTAAAATATTTTATGTTGGAATAACATCCTTAATAATTTTTATGATGACATTATCCTTTATTTCAGAAAACAAGTCTTCTCACTGTTCGGAAAACACTTTTACAAATAATTTTCTCTTTCACCTTACATTACAATGGTTAAAAAGAATTTTCCATCTTGTTAATAATTAAATTTTAAATAAATGAAATATTCACATGTTTGAACATTGTATAAATTCCTAAAAACTTTACAATATTCTCACTATCAATCTTATGTCCTGATACTAATGTATATAATGTTAAGCAATGGTATGATGTTATTAATCATGGTTTTAATTATTTTAAAAAGGCTACAAATCATAAAAACTGTTCAGTTGTCAGTTGCACTGCTGTGCTCTATTACTTCTCTAAAAATATATGTGCTCAACTTTAAAAGAAAAGTTAAACAAATATGTACATTATATTTTCTTTATTAAATAACATGACTCTGGTAAATATATAAAAATATAACAACAAAATCTCTGCTATGAATTCTTAATTTAAAACAACTGTCAAATATTTTTATTTCTAAAAAAACTTCATTTAAAAATATCTATAATTTAAAGCTTAGATTGTGAGCATTAACTATTATCAGTAATTTCTAAGGTACTTTACTCTTTAGGTAACCCAGTAATTCCCTAAAACTTTAAGTGTCTATATAACATTGAAAACTCATATTTAGTTCTCCAGCTCTGAAAGTTAGCATGTGTTCACAGAGCAATGATTTAAAAACTAAAAGAGATCAAGCTCCAATTAAAGAGGTGATGAAACTAATAGAATTAAAACCAAGGTAAATCAATATACAAGGTAAAAATTAATATTCCCTGTATTTTAAAACTTAAACTTTTGTGTGAGATGAAAGAAAAATGGTTATTTTTTCCAAAATTTACACTATGTATTTTAATTTGTCTAGTAAGCTAAACAACCTAATTCTACCTTATTTAATATAAAACCTGGAATAAGGAACAAAATCATGGTGTTTTGTACTAGTTAATGTTTTATACTCTATATTTTAAAGTGTTTGGGGTAAAATAAAAGGAAACATGCTTACAAAGTTCCTTGAGTGACTGGGAAAGATAAAACTATTAGAAATTCCCCAGGTAGCCAATGCCTCAATTTTAAGGCTTGCCCTTATAAAACTTTTTCTATACTAGTAAACTAAGTGTACTTAAAATTCAAGCCAAAGAGCCATCTCCAGAAGATCTCTGCTGTTGCTCAAATGTGGTCTTTCTCTAAGCCAAACTCTAAGCTTCCCCCCAATGTGGGATATAATTTCCAGGAACATAAACCTGGCACTGGCAGCATGAAACATGACTAACTCTGGCATCACAGAACATGGCTGGCCCTGGCAGTGTGAAACCTAAACTCCAAAGATGAGTCAGCCTTAACATGGATAAACTGACCTAAAGGGTGAAAGAAATAGAGTTTCAATGGCTAAGAGATTTCAAATAGAGTCAAGAGGTTATTCTGGAGGTTTTTCTTATTCAAACTTCAGCCAGATATTGCAAACTGCCACAATACATCAAGTCCCAACCAACAGTGTTCCTAGAAACCCTAAAAATATCTAATGCTCTATAAAATTTTATTTATGTTTGTTTTTCAGAAACTTAAAACCTCCAAATTGTTCCAATGCCAAAGAAGCTCTAAAACCTGAAGATGCTGAACTCACCAAAAACAACTTATTTCATCAATGCATACTTTTGCCCCTTGAATATTATTAACAACTCACTCCTCCTTAATTATCTTCTTATTAAATTTCCTCCTAAACCCCTGCCTCTTACAATGCCTAAGTTTATTCACAGATCAATAGCAGCTGTGATGAACCAGTAGATTTCTAAAAACATACTCCTACTATAACAACAACTTAAAATCTGCTCCTGTCACAGCAAAACAGCACTATCAGCTCATTCTAATTGAAATCGACTTGAAAAGTCCAATTAATGATGCCTCTACCTGGCTTGAAGCAATTTTTCCTTCCTCAACTACATCCCTTTGACAGTGGGAAGTATCCATAGAAAAAAATACAAAATCCCTGCTCATCTTTAAATTGCTTTGAGCTGAGCTAAGGCATCCCCCCAAACCTAACCCCCTCTGGTCAAATTTTATTAAAATAAAAAGGCAGGAATGTCAGGTCTCAGAAAATAAACTTGACATACAAAATGGATTCTGTGGTATTGGAATCCCTTCAGTTTCTCTCTGTCAGCAACTTCTCTGACCGGACCTGATGTGTCAGCAAAATAGAAGAGCACAAATGTGTCAATGTCCCACCAGCCAGAGGCCAAACAAAATAGCCATGAGCATGAAGACATAGCCTGCACCAGCCTGATATCTTATGGTGATGCCTGTAGCTGCATATCACTCCCCTTCCCTCTAGACAGATTTTTTCCTTTAAAACCACAAGCTGTCAGAAAGGGAATGGAAACAATTTTTCCTTTTTCTTACAGGTTTTCCTGGCTCCCACCTGCCTATTCTCTCCATGCTCTCACTCTGTCGATTTTCTTTCTCTCTAGCAATAAGCCCATTAAAATTTAACTCAATTTCTCATGTGAAATCCTTTAATGATCCCATACCTAACAGTAATCATCCACAGATGCAATCAACTTATTTGATGATTTAATGCACCAGCCTTCTGTTTTGTCAATCAGCCATGAAATATACTTCCAACAATGGTCAGGGCAGTGCTTTTCTGAAAAGACTACTGGGCATAATCACTTAGTCAAGTTGACACTAGTACCTAATCATCACCCCTCCCCTATTATTAGCGGTTTGCATTAGAATAGTATCTTTGAAACAACTGATGAAAAATATTCTTATCATACTATTAATTATACCCTTCCTCCTGCTTTCAGAAACATGAAATCTTTCAGGAGAATCACAGGATTTACCCCATCACTACCCCACAGGTATTCTTCATTATAAACATGTAGAAATCTGATGGCACACAATTCAAGAAGATATTTTGCAGAAATAGTAAAGAAATCTTCTTTTGTTCTCATCTGAGTATTCCATCCACATGAGGAAGGGACAAATGCTGCTTGTTTACTAGCCTGTCTCCCCTACTTTGACTTCATGAAGGAAGGGATGACCTACCCAAATTCTCCTAAATAAGTCTTGTACTCATTTCTCACTATGAAGACCTCACAAACCCCTCCTTACTAAAATCAGTGAGCTGAAATTAGTAATTTTGGTCTGAGTCGTTGGATAAATTTTTGCTCTCAGTGACCTCAAGCTTCCTGGGCAGATAATAAATTCTGCCAGGCTCCTTTAATATTGGTCTTTGTGACACATCTTGGGAGTAACTATAGCCTCAGATGATAAGCTTCTTCATAACCAAGAATGAGCCATGATCTGGGTGGCCCAAAGCCTGCTTTTCCAGTTTCTCTAATGATGCTGTGGACCTTTCCTTCATACCCCAGAATGATGGTGAGGTACCATTGGTTGCTTACCTAAGGCAAAGCTGAGTTGAGTAGAACTGGTTTCTACAGCTCAGGTTTGTCTGAAGGTAGAGCCCCTTCAATGTCCCTGCACACCCTAGTCCCACATTGCACTCATCTGCAGATGCCCTAGTGGATTCCTGGCCCTGTGATGGGTGCAGAGTGACTTTTATGTCTTTATGGAGTGGCTATTGCTGCCAGGATCAGCCACCTCATACTGACAACTACTCCTTTCTACACAGTCCCAGGTGTCTTCTCATTACAAGTCTGAAAACACAATCCACCACAAATCCTCAGGTTACTGCTAAGGTCAGAGCATGCCCAGTTCCAGGCCTAAAACCCTATAAGATGTTTGCTTTCCTGGGACCTTTGAAGAGCAGTAGGAAAGGTAGAGGCCTTAGAAAGACATGGTTGGGGATGTATAGAAGATGAATTTGCTAGAGAGAGTTTTTAAAAATTTTGCATTTGGAAAGCAGTGTGTTTTCTTTTCAAAACATTCTGATGTGTGAGACTGTATATTTTAAAAGCAACTTTTTTTCAGCTACCACCTAAGTGATGATAGGTGCTGAGTCTTTGCATGGAGCCTTGATCTCTGCCATGATCTTCTTATTATGTTCAGTAACTTCTTTGACAACTCTTTCATTTATTCCTCCTCAAAATCAATTTTAAGTGCTCACTTCTTGTAACCCACCTTAGGTTCACTTAATTATTTGCTCATGATTAGATTCAAACTAAACTTTCTGACAAGAACATTACATAAACATTGTCATGTTCTTCCTATTGCATTGCAGATGCAGTATATTAGCTTGATTACTTGTTCCAAGTAGTGTCTGGAAGATGTCTCCACTGTAAAATTACCTTTCCCCTCATAGTAAAAATTACATGTGGTGTGAATACCTTGTTCCATAACAACATTTCCCCAAGTTTTAAAAACCGATGATGTTTCTTATTCAAACCAATGATTACATTGAAAGAAGCAAATGCTTTTTTTCTAATTTTGTGCTCTTACATGCAACATTGGCAATCTTCTTTAAAGAAGAACATTATTCTCCTGAGCCCTCTCCTTGCATATTGTATTAACTCTTTGGACTCATGGATTCTTTTTTATTCCGTGGGTTGTGATTCAAAATTTTATTTCTAGAGGTTCATAATGTTCCACATGTGGCCAGTTGAGCACCATTATGCTGACTTCTCTGTCCTTGCTAAGGTCCTCATTAGTCTTTGAGTCCTCATTAGCTGTTCGATGTAAAAGGTTTCAGTCTCATTTCACAATTTCTGGGCACCAGACCTAGAATCAAACATTTCTTCCAGAAACCCTGGCTCCTTTTATCAGTGAAAGATAATTAGATGCCAGTATTGGGGGACTAAACCATTTTAAAGGTTTAATGTAAAAATCTTGGGATGTACTTGTTAAGAACCATGAAGAGTCTGAGACCTTAAATTGTTGCCATCTAAAGAGATAATCTGCCATGTTTCATTGATGCTGACAGAGAATCTTGGATCAGAGAAAAAGAACTTTATTATTCATTTCCAAGCAGACAGCATAAGCTGTGTGTTAGCATCAGTTCCTGATTTTCCCAAATCCATGTATGTGGACCTAAGTGAAGTTTATGCATAGGGTGGGTTTGCATTACAATTAAAGAACATCAAGGTTAGGACACTCTGAACTTATCTTGTGGGCTGAAGGGCAATCTAGCCAAAAACAACTGAGAGAGAGTTATTATGTTTATTATATTGGATAACAAACTTATCTGCTGTTCTAGTTTGCAAGCTGTCAGAATGCAATATACCAGACACAGAATGGCTTTTTTAAAGGGGAATTTGATAAGTTGCAAGTTTACAGTTCTAAGGCTATGAAAATGTCCATATTAAGGCATAAACAACAGGTTACCATCACTCAAGAAAAGCCAATTGGGGGGCACATGGTGACATCTGTTAGCTTCCTCTCCTGGCTTATTGTTTCATGAAGCTCACCTGGGGGCATTTTTCTTATTCATCTCTAAAGTTTTCTGTCTGTGTGGAATCTGTTGGTTCTGGTTGCTCTGTTAGTTCCCTCTTAAAGGGATCCAGTAAGCAACCAAACCTTGAATGGGTGGAGGCACATCTTCATGGAAACCATCTAATCAACATTTACCACTCACAATTAAGTGTGTCATGTCCCCATGGAACAATAAAAAAAATTCCATCCAACAATATTGAATGAGGATTAAAGACATGGATTTTCTGGGGTCCACAACAGATTCAAACCAGCATATCTGCCCTCTGTCCTGATGTGAATATCTGCTCTACCTATAAGTTTTTCATACATATGCCATTGAAAAGTTAGAACAAAATGGGAGTCAAGGCCTCTGCTCATAAGTTATGCAGAGACACATAGAGTATGTTTTCTCAAAACTAAATAAATGATGAAGAATCTTTAAAATAGACAGTTAAACAATTCTGTGGACTTGGAAACCTGGATTGTTGGTGAAATTACTAACAACAGTTTCAGTGGAGTGGGCAATGAAGATTTCAAGAAGGTAAGTAATGATAAAACTTCCAAGCAGTGATCTGTAAAACTGGTTTTCAACCTGTAATGTCTAAAATAGTGACATAAAATACATGTGATAATTAATTAAAATTTTCAGTTATAAAACACCGTCCCTAAGCTACTGAGTCAGAAACACTTATGGTGGTGTGGAGTGAAGCAGAAAATAATATGGATTTTAACGAATTAATCAGGGGACTGTGGTGCATGCAAAAACTTTAGAACCACTAATTAAGAAGACACAATAAGGGTAAGGCCATAGTGGCTCAGCAGGCAGCGTTCCTGCCTGACATGCCAGAAACAAAGGTTCATTTTCTGGTGCCTGCCCATACAAAAAAAAAAGACACAATAAAAGGAATCAATTATTTCCCTCCATCCTTCAGGATAACTAGATCTGCATGAAGCCCCATACAGGAAAAAAGGAAATGAGTTTGTCCCATATACCAGATAAGAATCCTGTGTTAAGGGAAAAACAGTTCATTTTTTTCCTACAGAGTTAAAATTATGGGAATGAGCCCACAGATGCTTAGAGGCCACTGCACCCTATGTAGTTTTGCCTCCTGGCCCTGTATGTTTCTTGCTTTTTTCTGGGGTCTCAAGGGTACTCATTTCCTGCAACAGATCCTTCTTCTTAGCTCCTTTATTTCTTGAGTTCGGTATGGCAGGGATTAGAACTTTTCACAATTTTTCTTCCTAGGTTCAGGGAAGACTGGGATAGGCTTTCCTTCTAGGTCTCTACAAATGGCCCATCTTTGGAGGAAGGAAGGGGCATCTTCAGTTGCTAGCGCAAGTTATAGATTTTGTGGGGGTGCAGACAGCAAAGGACGGACTCATACCAGGGCCCTGTAATGAAAGGGAAAGTTTTACATCATTTTCCCTGAACAGGCTGAAAACTGTATTCTGTGATGAGAGGGCTAAACTTGTGTGCTTCGTGTTAAATGCTTCTTGAGGGATAAAATGAATGCTGCACACTTAGCTGTTCAGATCTTTGGCTTCCTGATCAGCAATGATGAGATTAAATGTTGTTGATGGATCAAGTGAGGATTACAAAGGTGTAAATGTGATCATGTTATTAGCACAGGGCCTGGTTCACCTGACCTGATTAAAGCAAGATGATTTAATCAGCCTTATCTACCAACTAGAGACTCAGAAGATTTTCATACCCCCTGCAGAGTGCTGCTTGCTCCCACCTTGAGGGAGAGCCCTCTAATAATGGGTGTGTGGAGTACTAAGAGCCCCATCCACCTGCTTGTATGTACATATATATATATATATATATATATATATATATATATATATATATATATATATATATATATATGCCAATATCATGCCTGTTGACCACATCCTCAGATGCAAGAGTGTCTGTGAAGTGTGGGCCACTGTGGCTCAGCAGGCAGAGTTTTTGCTGGCTATGCCAGAGACCTGGGTTTGATTCCTGGTGCTGGGTTTGATTCCTGGTGCCTGCCCCTGCAAAAAAAATGAGTGTCTGTGGACAACAGCCTGGGAGATGTGCCTCAACAACCCTCAGAGCCCATCTGCTCCAGGTCAGCTGGGATGGGAATGCCACAGATATGGGAGCTGGAATGTTGTGGGGGCCTTGATATCCTCAGAGCCTACTCTGTGCTTGGCACAAGATTCCACCCCCCAAGTGATTGTTTGGCTCATTTCAAAGAACAAGCTCTTTGTTATGGTTCCTGGTTTCCTGAAGAGACTTGTTCAGAGGCTTACTAAATATACAGACCCCCAAGTCTCTTCAGGTCCAGGGAGTTGGAAGAGGAATGACTAATGTTTGTGTCTGACAACGTTCCCTGAAGTGACTGGCCTGAAGCTGAGTGTGGCACCACCTTCCAAGATGTCTCAGTGAGGATGGATTTGTGTAGAGGTGGGGTGAGTGAAGTCATAAGAAATATGCACACCAATACTCTGGTATTCAAGCTCTTTGAATGAATTCCTGGATGATGCATGTCCAGGAAATAACTTTAAGGTCTATCTGAAGAAATGTGCCACAGTGGGAGCTCAAAATGCTTAAGGAAAAGGAAAGAAAAAAATAGCTGCAGACATCTTGAGGTAGGTAGAAGCCAGAGCTGCAAGTCATGCCTGGTCCTTATGCTGAGAACAACAATTCTGGAACCACTTTAAATAAGAAAGTTTAGTGATTAGAGCTTCATGGGAGGTCAGTGAATTGTTGGAGGCCTGAGTGGGTGCTGAGGGTCTCAGCAGCTGGAAGTGGGTGTTAATGTCCAGGTAGCATTGGTGAGGGAGGTAGTGGTAACTACAAAATGTCTTCACTTTCACCATAAGCTGCTCATTGTGGCAAGTCTGCTACTATCCAGTTAGTACCTTAATGTACCAGGCATAATGTTAAGAACAGTTTCTCCTCAGCAAAGTTTCTCACTTGTCAAAGGTTCCATGACTATGAATGGGGCCAGGATTTTGGTGCAGGTAGCCTGTATCAGCCATGACTCCAACCACCCTCCAGCTTCCTCATCTCTGGGGATGTGGGACACCTGCCTCCACTGATGTCTGTCAGCAAACAAATATTTCTAACCAGGTAAGGCACAGAGATAATCTCTCTCTTTTCACTCTGAAGTTCCTGAATTAGTATAAACTTCTGAATTGTTTTCACAACTAAGTAGCTGATTCTATGATTTGTCTCCTTTACACATTTTTACATAGAGTATTCATTATTCTTGGTTTGAATATCTAGATTTATGGGAGCTATTAATGTTTGAGTAAACCAATTTTTCTTGTGCTTAAACAATCATTGGAAGCATATTCTCAACTGAATATGTTAAAATTCTTCTAATAATCTCTTATTATAGTGAGATTATTAGTAATCTATTATTATTTTTTACTTTTTTTTTTTTTTAAATTAATCAATGGGGGCTTCATAGCCAGATTTATTGACCATAAACAGGCAAATAATCCTTTTGCCATTGGATTTTCAGACCAAAAATAGTTATTATCAATGCATTCTTTAATAATTATACAGCCATATTAAGTGTCACATTTTCCCCATTTAAGGTAGGTCGGTTTTTTTTTTTTTTTTTTTTTTTTAACGGAAAGAAAAAAAAGAAATTAACACAACATTTAGAAATCATACCATTCTACATATGCACTCAGTAATTCTTAACATCATCACATAGATGCATGATCATTGTTTCTTAGTACATTTGCATCAGTTTAGAGGAACTAGCAACACAACAGAAAAAGATATAAAATGTTAATATAAAGAAAAGAAATAAAAGTAGTAGTAATAGTAAAAAACAACAACAACAAACAAACCAACAAGCAAACAAAAACAAAAAAAAAACCCTATAGCTCAGATGCAGCTTCATTCAGTATTTTAACATGATTACTTTACAATTAGGTATTATTGTGCTGTCCATTTTTGAGTTTTTGTATCTAGTCCTGTTGCACAATCTGTATCCCTTCAGCTTCAATTACCCATTGTCTTACCCTGTTTCTAACTCCTGCTGAACTCTGTTACCAATGACATATTTCAAGTTTATTCTCGAATGTCCGTTCACAACAGTGGGACCATACAGTATTTGTCCTTTAGTTTTTGGCTGGATTCACTCAGCATAATATTCTCTAGGTCCATCCATGTTATTACATGGTTCACAAGTTTATCTTGTCTTAAAGCTGCATAATATTCCATCGTATGTATATACCACAGTTTGTTTAGCCACTCTTCTGTTGATGGAGATTTTGGCTGTTTCCATCTCTTTGCAATTGTAAATAACGCTGCTATAAACATTGGTGTGCAAATGTCCGTTTGTGTCTTTGCCCTTAAGTCCTTTGAGTAGATACCTAGCAATGGTATTGCTGGGTCGTATGGCAATTCTATATTCAACTTTTTGAGGAACCGCCAAACTGCCTTCCACAGTGGTTGCACCCTTTGACATTCCCACCAACAGTGAATAAGTGTGCCTCTTTCTCCGCATCCTCTCCAGCACTTGTCATTTTCTGTTTTGTTGATAATGGCCATTCTGGTGGGTGTGAGATGATATCTCATTGTGGTTTTGATTTGCATTTCTCTAATGGCCAGGGACATTGAGCATCTCTTCATGTGCCTCTTGGCCATCCGTATTTCTTCTTCTGGTAGGTGTCTGTTTAAGTCTTTTTCCCATTTTGTAATTGGGTTGGCTGTCTTTTTGTTGTTGAGTTGAATAATCTCTTTATAAATTCTGGATACTAGACCCTTATCTGATATGTCATTTCCAAATATTGTCTCCCATTGTGTAGGCTGTCTTTCTACTTTCTTGATGAAGTTCTCTGATGCACAAAAGTGTTTAATTTTGAGAAGCTCCCATTTATTTATTTCCTTCTTCAGTGTTCTTGCTTTAGGTTTAAGGTCCATAAAACCACCTCCAGTTGTAAGATCCATAAGATATCTCCCAACATTTTCCTCTAACTGTTTTATGGTCTTAGACCTAATGTTTAGATCTTTGATCCATTTTGAGTTAACTTTTGTATAGGGTGTGAGAGATGGGTCTTCTTTCATTCTTTTGCATATGGATATCCAGTTCTCTAGGCACCATTTATTGAAGAGACTGTTCTGTCCCAGGTGAGTTGGCTTGACTGCCTTATCAAAGATCAAATGTCCATAGATGAGAGGGTCTATATCTGAGCACTCTATTCCATTCCATTGGTCGATATATCTATCTTTATGCCAATACCATGCTGTTTTGACCACTGTGGCTTCATAATATGCCTTAAAGTCCGGCATCGCTAGACCTCCAGCTTCGTTTTTTTTCCTCAAGATGTTTTTAGCAATTCGGGGTACCCTGCCCTTCCAGATAAATTTGCTTATTGGTTTTTCTATTTCTGAAAAATATGTTGTTGGGATTTTGATTGGTATTGCATTGAATCTGTAAATCAATTTAGGTAGGATTGACATCTTAACTATATTTAGTCTTCCAATCCATGAACACGGTATGCCCTTCCATCTATTTAGGTCTTCTGTGATTTCTTTTAACAGTTTTTTGTAGTTTTCTTTATATAGGTTTTTTGTCTCTTTGGTTAAATTTATTCCTAGGTATTTTATTCTTTTAGTTGCGATTGTAAATGGGATTCGTTTCTTGATTTCTACCTCAGCTTGTTCATTACTAGTGTATAGAAAAGCTACAGATTTTTGAATGTTGATCTTGTAGCCTGCTACTTTGCTGTACTCATTTATTAGCTCTAGTAATTTTGTTGTGGATTTTTCTGGGTTTTCTACATATAGTATCATATCGTCTGCAAACAGTGATAGTTTTACTTCTTCCTTTCCAATTTTGATGCCTTGTATTTCTTTTTCTTGCCTAATTGCTCTGGCTAGAACTTCCAACACAATGTTGAATAATAGTGGTGATAGTGGACATCCTTGTCTTGTTCCTGATCTTAGGGGGAAAGTTTTCAATTTTTCCCCATTGAGGATGATATTAGCTGTGGGTTTTTCATATATTCCCTCTATCATTTTAAGGAAGTTCCCTTGTATTCCTATCTTTTGAAGTGTTTTCAGCAGGAAAGGATGTTGAATCTTGGCAAATGCCTTCTCTGCATCAATTGAGATGATCATGTGATTTTTCTGCTTTGATTTGTTGATATGGTGTATTACATTAATTGATTTTCTTATGTTGAACCATCCTTGCATACCTGGGATGAATCCTACTTGGTCATGATGTATAATTCTTTTAATGTGTTGTTGGATACGATTTGCTAGAATTTTATTGAGGATTTTTGCATCTGTATTCATTAGAGAGATTGGTCTGTAGTTTTCTTTTTTTGTAATATCTTTGCCTGGTTTTGGTATGAGGGTGATGTTGGCTTCATAGAATGAATTAGGTAGTTTTCCCTCCACTTCGATTATGTTGAAGAGTTTGAGGAGAGTAGGTACTAATTCTTTCTGGAATGTTTGATAGAATTCACATGTGAAGCCGTCTGGTCCTGGACTTTTCTTTTTAGGGAGGTTTTGAATAACTAATTCAATCTCTTTACTTGTGATTGGTTTGTTGAGGTCGTCTATTTCTTCTTGAGTCAAAGTTGGTTGTTCCTGTCTTTCCAGGAACCTGTCCATTTCTTCTAAATTGTTGTATTTATTAGCGTAAAGTTGTTCATAGTATCCTGTTATTACCTCCTTTATTTCTGTGAGGTCAGTAGTTATGTCTCCTCTTTCATTTCTAATCTTATTTATTTGCATCCTCTCTCTTCTTCTTTTTGTCAATCTTGCTAAGGGCCCATCAATCTTGTTGATTTTCTCATAGAACCAACTTCTGGTCTTATTGATTTTCTCTATTGTTTTCATGTTTTCAATTTCATTTATTTCTGCTCTAATCTTTGTTATTTCTTTCCTTTTGCTTGCTTTGGGATTAGTTTGCTGTTCTTTCTCCAGTTCTTCCAAGTGGACAGTTAATTCCTGCATTTTTGCCTTTTCTTCTTTTCTGATAAAGGCATTTAGGGCAATAAATTTCCCTCTTAGCACTGCCTTTGCTGCGTCCCATAAGTTTTGATATGTTGTGTCTTCATTTTCATTTGCCTCTAGGTATTTACTAATTTCTCTTGCAATTTCTTCTTTGACCCACTTGTTGTTTAAGAGTGTGTTGTTGAGCCTCCATGTATTTATGAATTTTCTGGCACTCCGCCTATTATTGATTTCCAACTTCATTCCTTTATGATCCGAGAAAGTGTTGTGTATGATTTCAATCTTTTTAAATTTGTTAAGACTTGCTTTGTGACCCAGCATATGGTCTATCTTTGAGAATGATCCATGAGCACTTGAAAAAAAGGTGTATCCTGCTGTTGTGGGATGTAATGTCCTATAAATGTCTGTTAAGTCAAGTTCATTTATAGTAATATTCAGGTTCTCTATTTCTTTATTGATCCTCTGTGTAGATGTTCTGTCCATTGATGAGAGTGGTGAATTGAAGTCTCCAACTATTATGGTATATGTGTCTATTTCCCTTTTCAGTGTTTGCAGTGTATTCCTCACGTATTATGGGGCATTCTGGTTCGGTGCGTAAATATTTATGATTGTTATGTCTTCTTGTTTAATTGTTCCTTTTATTAGTATATAGTGTCCTTCTTTGTCTCTTTTAACTGTTTTACATTTGAAGTCTAATTTGTTGGATATTAGTATAGCCACTCCTGCTCTTTTCTGGTTGTTGTTTGCATGAAATATCTTTTCCCAACCTTTCACTTTCAACCTATATTTATCTTTGGGTCTAAGATGTGTTTCCTGTAGACAGCATATAGAAGGATCCTGTTTTTTAATCCATTCTGCCAGTCTATGTCTTTTAATTGGGGAATTCAGTCCATTGACATTTAGAGTTATTACTGTTTGGATAATATTTTCCTCTACCATTTTGCCTTTTGTATTATATATATCATATCTGTCTTTCCTTCTTTCTACAGTTTTCTCCATGTCTCTCTCTTCTGTCTTTTTGTATCTGACTCTAGTGCTTCCTTTAGTATTTCTTGCAAAGCTGGTCTCCTGGTCACAAATTCTCTTAGTGACTTTTTATCTGAGAATGTTTTAAATTCTCCCTCATTTTTGAAGGACAATTTTGCTGGATATAGGAGTCTTGCCTGGCAGTTTTTCTCTTTTAGTAACTTAAATATATCATCCCACTGTCTTCTAGCTTCCATGGTTTCTGCTGAGAAATCTACACATAGTCTTATTGGGTTTCCCTTGTATGTGACGGATTGTTTTTCTCTCGCTGCCTTCAAGATCCTCTCTTTCTCTTTGACCTCTGACATTCTAACTAGTAAGTGTCTTGGGGAACGCCTATTTGTGTCTAATCTCTTTGGGGTGCGCTGCACTTCTTGGATCTGTAATTTTAGGTCTTTCATAAGAGTTGGGAAATTTTCAGTGATAATTTCTTCCATTAGTTTTTCTCCTCCTTTTCCCTTCTCTTCTCCTTCTGGGATACCCACTACACGTATATTTGTACGGTTCACATTGTCCTTGAGTTCCCTGATAACTTGTTCAAATTTTTCCATTCTTTTCCGGATAGTTTCTGTTTCTTTTTGGAGTTCAGATGTTTCATCCTCCAAATCACTAATTCTATCTTCTGTTTCTTTAAATCTGTCATTGTAGGTATCCATTGTTTTTTCCATCTTTTCTACTTTATCTTTCACTTCCATAAGTTCTGTGATTTGTTTTTTCAGTTTTTCTATTTCTTCTTTATGTTCAGCCCATGTCTTCTTCATGTCCTCCCTCAATTTATCGATTTCGTTTTTGAAGAGGTTTTCCATTTCTGTTCGTATAATCAGCATTAGTTGTTTCAGCTCCTGTATCTCATTTGAACTATTGGTTTCTTCGTTTGACTGGGCCATATGTTCAATTTTCTGAGCGTGATCCGTTATCTTCTGCTGGCGTCTGGGCATTTAGTCAGATTTCCCCGGGTGTTCGACCCCACAGGTTGAAAGATTTTTCTGCGCAGTCTCTGGGTTCTGTTCTTCCTATCCTGCCCAGTAGGTGGCGCACGTGGCACACGCCTGTCTGTGGGTTCCACCAGCGAAAGTTGCTGTGGGTCCCTCAACTCTGGAAAACTCTCGCCGTAGGGGAGGTTCGGCAACCGAAGCGTCTTGGAAGAATGCCAGCCGGCCCGGGGTTCCAAACGCGGGGAGGGTCGCCGGCTGTCGCAGCACAGGAGAGCGTCCGGCCAAATTAGCTAGTCGGCCCGGGGCACCAAGCGTGGCGGGAGGGCACCAGCTGTCGCAGCCCGGGAGAGTGCACTGCTCCCAGCCGACGGGGGAGTCACGTGTTTGGAAGGGATCCCCCGGTCACTGTTCTCCGCAGTCTGGGGATTTCCGACCCAACTATCTCAGTTGTTCCGGGGGGCCTCGTGTGGTGGGGACACCAGCCGCTGCGGCCTAAGGGGACCGCCTGTCCAATTCTACCAGCTGGCCTGGGAAGGTGGAAGGGAGGGACTCCGGTCGCTTGCTGTCCCTCCCAGGAAAGCCCGTGCCCCTTGGTGATCTCACCGGAGCTGGTTCTCCCAGATAGTCAGCCGTTCCAGGATGGGGTACGCTGTCCCTTTGATCTCCCTCGTGGCTCCGGGAGCTGCTCTGTATTATCTCCACTCCCCCAGTAGTTGTTCTGGAGGAGGAAAGGTGAGGGCGGCAAGGCTGTCGAGGCTGGTGGCGGAGGAGCACAGTGAAGGCGGGGGAAGAGGGCACCGTGTTGGTTGGAGAGCAGCCGGAGCAGGAGGGGGAGTAGGGGGGTAGGGAGGTCGGGCGGCTCGGCTGCTGCGGGGCGCGTGCGCCGCGCGGCGGTCCGGCGGAGAAAGAGAGGGGGTAGGGAGGTCGGGCGGCTCGGCTGCTGCGGGGTGCGTGCGCCGCGCGGCGGTCCGGCGGGGAAAGAGAGGGGTTAGGGAGGTCGGGTGGCTCGGCTGCTGCGGGGCGCATGCGCCGCGGGGCGGTCCGGCGGAGAAAGAGAGGGGGTAGGGAGGTCGGGCGGCTCGGCTGCTGCGGGGCGCGTGCTCCGCGCGGCGGTCCGGCGGAGAAAGAGAGGGGGTAGGGAGGTCGGGCGGCTCGGCTGCTGCGGGGCGCGTGCGCCGCGCGGCGGTCCGGCGGAGAAAGAGAGGGGGTAGGGAGGTCGGGCGGCTCGGCTGCTGCGGGGCGCGTGCGCCGCGCGGCGGTCCGGCAGAGAAAGAGAGGGGGTAGGGAGGTCGGGCGGCTCGGCTGCTGCGGGGCGCGTGCGCCGCGCGGCGGTCCGGCGGAGAAAGAGAGGGGGTAGGGAGGTCGGGCGGCTCGGCTGCTGCGGGGCGCGTGCGCCGCGCGGCGGTCCGGCGGAGAAAGAGAGGGGGTAGGGAGGTCGGGCGGCTCGGCTGCTGCGGGGCGCGTGCGCCGCACGGCGGTCCGGCGGAGAAAGAGAGGGGGTAGGGAGGTCGGGCGGCTCGGCTGCTGCGGGGCGCGTGCGCCGCGCGGCGGTCCGGCGGAGAAAGAGCTTATTTTTTACTTTTAATGCACATGTATATGGAAAATTGGACAAGTCTGTACCCCTACATCCACTATGTGCATTAAGAAACAGATTATTTCCAACACCCAGAAGCCCTGCTCAGGCCTCCTTCCAATCCTTTTACTCTCTGCTTTCAAAATATAAGTGCAGGGAGAGGGGGCCAAGATGGTGGCTTAGTAGGGTACACGCATCTTAGTTCCTCCTCCAGAGCAACTACTAGGTGACCAGAAACAGTGCAGAACAGCTGTCAGGGCCACAGCGGGGAACAGACACAAGCATACCCCAGTCTGGACTGGCTAGACCGTCTGCAAGACTCTGCTGGGGTGAGCTCCCTGAGCGGTGCATGCTTTTCAGGGCCACAGCAGCTGGTGGCCGGCACCCCTCCCTCCCTCCTTCCTGGACCAGCTGAGAGTCTCAGAGAGGCAAGTTTCCCAAGCCACGGTGGCCAGCGGCCCTCTTTTGTGGGTGGCTTCCCGGAACAGCTAGGAGTCTTGGATCAGCGGGCTCCCCAAGCCACAGCGGCTGGCGACCAGTGCCCCTCCCCCACGGGCACTCTCCCGGTCCAGTGGCAAGTTGCCCAGGCCGTGGCAGTCAGTGACCAGTGCCACTCCCCCACAAGCAGCTGCCCAGAGGGAGAGGAGGGAGTTTCTGACAGTGGCAGGGACTGGGTCCAACCAAACACCAATAGCGGCATTAATAAGGGAGCCAAAACATCTTTTGCTGGTGGGACATGCAGACAGAAAAGCACCACCTACTGGGCAGGAAAAAAAGAGACTTCACAGGAAAATTTTTCAACCTGCTGGGCCTCACACTCAGGGAAATCAGATTAAATGTCCAGACGACAGCAAAAATAACAAATCACACCAGGAAAATTGAAGATATGGCCCAGTCAAAGGAACAAACCAATAGTTCAAATGAGATACAGGAGCTGAGACAACTAATTCTGAATACACAAACAGAAATGGAAAACCTTTTCAAAAACCAAATCAATGAATTAAGGGAGGATATGAAGAAGGCAAGGAATGAACAAAAAGAAGAAATGGAAAGTCTGAAAAAACAAATCGCAGAACATATGGGAATGAAAGGTACAGTAGAAGAGATGAAAAAAACAATTGAAACCTACAATGGTAGATTTCAAGAGACAGAGGTTAGAATTAGTGAACTGGAGGGTGGAACATCTGAAATCCAAAAAGAAACAGAAACTATAGGAAAAAGAATGGAAAAATTTGAGCAGGGGCTCAAGGAATTGAATGATAATATGAAGCACACAAATATATGTGTTGTGTGTATCCCAGAAGGAGAAGAGAAGGGAAAAGGAGGAGAAAAACTAATGGAAGAAATTATCACTGAAAATTTCCCAACTCTTATGAAAGATCTAAAATTACAGATCCAAGAAGTGCAGCGCACCCCAAAGAGAATAGACCCAAATAGGATTCTCCAAGACACTTACTAGTTAGAATGTCAGAGGTCAAAGAGAAAGAGAGGATCTTGAAAGCAGCAAGAGAAAAACAATCCATCACATACAAGGGAAACCCAATAAGACTATGTGTAGATTTCTCAGCAGAAACCATGGAGGCAAGAAGACAGTGGAATGATATATCTAAATTACTCAAAGAGAAAAACTGCCAACCAAGACTTCTATACCCAGCAAAATTGTCCTTCAAAAATGAGGGAGAAATTAAAACATTTTCAGACAATACGTCACTGAGAAAATTTGTGACCAAGAGATCAGCTCTGCAAGAAATACTAAAGGGAGCACTAGAGTCAGATACGAAAAGACAGAAGAGAGAGGTGTGGAGAAGAGTGTAGAAAGAAGGAAAATTAGATATGATATATATAATACAAAAGGCAAAATGGTAGAGGAAAGTATTACCAAGCAGTAATAACATTAAATGTTAATGGACTGAATTCCCCAATCAAAAGACATAGACTGGCAGAATGGATTAAAAAACAGGATCCTTCTCTATGCTGTCTACAGGAAACACATCTTAGACCCAAAGATAAACATAGGTTGAAAGTGAAAGGTTGGGAAAAGATATTTCATGCAAATAACAACCAGAAAAGAGCAGGAGCACCTATACTAATATCCAACAAATTAGACTTCAAATGTAAAACAGATAAAGAGACAAAGAAGGATACTACCTACTAATAAAAGGAACAACTAAACAAGAAAGCATAACAATCATAAATACTTATGCACCGAGTCAGAATGCCCCAAAATATGTGAGGGATACACTACAAATACTGAAAAGGGAAATAGACACATCTGCCATAATAGTTGGAGACTTCAATTCCCCACTGTCATCAACGGACAGAACATCTAGACAGAGGATCAATAAACAAGCAGAGAATTTGAATATTACAATAAATGAACTAGACTTAACAGACACTTATAGGACATTACACCCCACAACAGCAGGATACACCTTTTTCTCAAGTGCTCATGGATCATTCTCAAAGATAGAACATATGCTGGGCCACAAAGCAAGTCTCAACAAATTTAAAAAGATTGAAATCATGCACAACACTTTCTCAGATCATAAAGGAATGAAGTTGGAAATCAACAATAGGCATAGTGCCAGAAAATTCACAAATATGTGGAGGCTCAAAAACACACTCTTAAACAACCAGTGGGTCAAGGAAAAAATTGCAAGAGAAATTAGTAAATATCTCGAGGTGAATGAAAATAAAAACACAACATATCAAAACCTATGGGATGCAACAAAGGCAGTGCTAAGAGGGAAATTTAATGCCCTAAATGTCTATATCAAAAAAGAAGAAAGGGCAAAAATTCAGGAATTAACTGTCCACTCGGAAGAACTGGAGAAAGAACAGCAAACTAACCCCAAAGCAAGCAAAAGGAAAGAAATGACAAAGATTAGAGCAGAAATAAATGAAATTGAGAACATGAAAACAATAGAGAAAATCAATAAGACCAGAAGTTGGTTCTATGAGAAAATCAACAAGATTGATGGGCCCTTATAAAGATTGACAAAAAGAAGAGAGAGAGGATGCAAATAGATAGGATCAGAAATGGAAGAGGAAACATAACCACTGACCTCACAGAAATAAAGGAGGTAATAACAGGATACTATGAACAACTTTATGCTAATAAATACAACAATGTAGATGAAATGGACAAGTTCCTAGAAAGGCATGAACAACCAACTTTGACTCAAGAAGAAATAGATGACCTCAACAGACCAATCACAAGTAAAGAAATTGAATCAGTAATTCAAAAGCTTCGCAAAAAGAAAAATCCAGGACCAGACGGCTTCACATGTGAATTCTACCAAACATTTCAGAAAGAATTAGTACCAACCCTGCTTAAACTCTTCAAAAAAATTGAAGTGGAGGGAAAGCTAACTAATTCATTCTATGAAGCCAACATCACCCTCATACCAAAACCAGGCAAAGATATTACAAAAAAAGAAAACTACAGACCAATCTCTCTAAGGAATATAGATGCAAAAATCCTCAACAAAATTCTAGCAAATCGAGTCCAGCAACACATTAAAAGAATTATACATCATGACCAAATAGGATTCATCCCAGGTATGCAAGGATGGTTCAACATAAGAAAATCAATTAATGTAATACACCATATCAAAAAATCAAAGCAGAAAAATCACGTGATCATCTCAATTGATGCAGAGAAGGCATTTGACAAGATTCAACATCCTTTCCTGTTGAAAACACACTTCAAAGGGTAGGAATACAAGGGAACCTCCTTAAAATGATAGAGGGAATATATGAAAAACCCACAGCTAATATCATCCTCAATGGGGAAAAATTGAAAACTTTCCCCCTAAGATCAGGAACAAGACAAGGATGTCCATTATTACCACTATTATTCAACATCGTGTTGGTGGTTCTGGCCAGAGCAATTAAACAAGAAAAAGAAATACAAGGCATCAAAATTGGAAAGGAAGAAGTAAAACTATCGCTGTTTGCAGATGATATGATACTATACATTGAAAACCCGGAAAAATCCACAACAAAACTACTAGAGCTAATAAATGAGTACAGCAAAGTAGCAGGTTACAAGATCAACATCCCAAAATCTGTAGTGTTTGTATACACTAGCAATGAGCAAGCTGAGGGGGAAATCAAGAAACGAATTCCATTTACAATTGCAACTAAAAAATAAAATACTTAGGAATAAATTTAACTAAAGGGACAAAAGACCTATACAAAGAAAAGTACAACAAACTGTTAAAAGAAATCACAGAAGACCTAAATAGATGGAAGGGCGTACCCTGTTCATGGATTGGAAGACT
Source organism: Tamandua tetradactyla (assembly GCF_023851605.1). NCBI lineage: Eukaryota > Metazoa > Chordata > Mammalia > Pilosa > Myrmecophagidae > Tamandua > Tamandua tetradactyla. The sequence goes on from NW_027518282.1 coordinate 86,371, forward strand.
AAATATAGTTAAGATGTCAATTCTACCTAAATTGATTTACAGATTCAACGCAATGCCAATCAAAATCCCAACAACTTACTTTTCAGAAATAGAAAAACCAATAAGCAAATTTATCTGGTAGGGCAGGGTGCCCCGAATTGCTAAAAGTATCTTGAGGAAAAAAAACAAAGCTGGAGGTCTCACGCTGCTGGACTTTAAGACATATAATGAAGCCACAGTGGGCAAAACAGTATGGTACTGGCATAAAGATAGATATATCGACCAATGGAATCAAATAGAGTGCTCAGATATAGACCCTCTCATCTATGGACATTTGATCTTTGATAAGGCAGTCAAGCCAACTCACCTGGGACAGAACAGTCTCTTCAATAAATGGTGCCTAGAGAACTGGATATCCATACACAAAAGAATGAAAGAGGACCCGTATTTCACACCCTATACAGAAGTTAAGTCAAAATGGATCAAAGATCTAAACATTAGGTCTAAGACCATAAAACAGTTAGAGGAAAATGTAGGGAGATATCTTATGAATCTTACAATTGGAGGCGGTTTTATGGACCTTAAACCTAAAGCAAGAGCACTGAAGAAGGAAATAAATAAATGAGAGCTCCTCAAAATTAAACACTTTTGTGCATCAAAGAACTTCATCAAGAAAGTAGAAAGACAGCCTACAAAATGGGAGACAATATTTGGAAACGACATATCAGATAAAGGTCTAGTATCCAGAATTTTTAAGGAGATTGTTCAACTCAACAATAAAAAAACAGCTAACCCAATTACAAAATGGGAAAAAGACTTGAACAGACACCTCTCAGAAGAGGAAATACAAATGGCCAAAAGGCACATGAAGAGATGCTCAATGTCCCTGGCCATTAGAGAAATGCAAATCAAAACCACAATGAGATATCATCTCACACGCACCAGAATGGCCATTATCAACAAAACAGAAAATGACAAGTGCTGGAGAGGATGTGGAGAAAGAGGCACACATCCACTGTTGGTGGGAATGTCAAATGGTGCAACCACTGTGGAAAGCAGTTTGGCGGTTCCTCAAAAAGCTGAATATAGTATTGCCATATGACCCAGCAATACCATTGGTAGGTATCTACTCAGAGGACTTAAGAGCAAAGACAGAAACGGACATTTGCACACCAATGTTTACAGCAGCATTATTTACAATTGCAAAGAGATGGAAACAGCTAAAATGTCCATCAACAGACGAGTGGCTAAATAAACTGTGGTATATACATACGATGGAATATTATGCAGCTTTAAGACAGAATAAACTTATGAAGCATGTAATAACATGGATGGACCTAGAGAACATTATGCTGAGTGAGACTAGCCAAAAACTAAAGGACAAATACTGTAAGGTCCCACTGATGTGAACTGACATTAGAGAATAAAACTTGGAATATGTCATTGGTAGCAGAGACCATCAGGAGATAGAAATAGGGTAAGATAATGGGTAATTGGAGCTGAAGGGATACAGACTGTGCAACAAGACTGGATACAAAAACTCAGAAATGGACAGCACAATACTACCTAATTGAAATGTAATTAGGTTAAAACACTGAATGAAGCTGCATCTGAGGTATAGCTTTTTTTTTTCTCCTTTTTTTCTTTTTTTATTTTTTCTCTCTATTATCGTTTTATTTCTTTTTCTGTTGTCTTTCTATTTCTTTTTCTAAATCTATGCAAATGTACTAAGAAATGATGAATACGCATCTGTGTGATGATATTAAGAATTATTGATTGTATGTGTAGAATTCAATGATTTCTAAATGTTGTTAGTAAATTTTTTTAATTAATAAAAAATATATAAGTGCAACTTTTATATATTAAAAATGTTAAATGATTTTGCTTCCTTCTTGATTATTTAAGCAAATTAAGTATTCTTTACTATTTTGTGGCTGACTTTTTCACACAACATTATATTTATGAGATTCATCTATGCTGCATGTAGTTAGTTCCTTTTATTTGATGACACATTCTATTATATGAATATACCATCATTTATCAATTCTACTGTTGCAAAGTATTGCATTCATTTCCAATTCAGACCTCTTATAAATAATGTTGATGTGAACATTTTTGTACAGATTTCCATAATCCAATAATGGGTTGAGATTACTAAATCAATCAAACCTTTTATGGCTAGTCTGTTTCTATTTCATATCTTGCCCTAATGATCCCATTTAAATCTTAGAGTGTTCACCAGAAGCCATCCACTTTGTCCAGAGCCCTGGATGCTAGACTTTGTTCCCTGAGCTCCACTTAGCCTCCCAACCTCCATTTCAGAATCAGTCATTGCTTTGAAGAGAAATCCCCATTCTTGGGCCTTCCTCTTCCCTACATCTTGTCCCCACATAGCCTCACCAGCGACTTGAAAAAGTAGTTGTGTGTGTATATGTTCATGTGTATGCGTGTTTCCCATGTTTTTTCATGCTGGAATTCTGATCTACACTTTCATTTTGTGGATCATGTGAAAATCCAGTTCCAGGCTGTCAAGGTCCTCAGAGTAAATCTAATCTAATCCAATTCCCAGCCACTTAAGTATATAGTTTGATATATCCATCAGTTTAGAAGCTTATATGTAAAAAAGCAGACCATAGTATATTACAAATTCAGTGCTGTCAGAAATTCTACTGTGTCAGATACTTTTACTATTTTCCCTCTAAAAAATTGAGATGCTTAAAGTAAAATATGTTTTTAAAATATATTTAAACAGTAGACTTTAGATTATGTAAGAATAAAACACCGATTATGAAATGTATTAAGACAGTCTATGATTACATAAAAAAATATAACAAGCTTCAGATCAGGCTTCCAAGGAATTAATTTCCTCACACATAATACAGTTCATAACAGAGTGTGAAATAGATCCAGTAGAGCAAAAAGATCCGAGGTATTTTTTTTTCTTTTTTTAACTACCAGTAAACGTATAAATGTCCAATCTATTATTCTGGTTATAAAACAAAGTTTCTCCCAACTGATAATCTGAATAAACACCAGTCTGTACTGTATACCATACTCCATAAGTAGCAGTAGAATACTGAATTTGTCAGCTTCCATCATTTGGTGAGGTGATGTGTTAGTAATTCTGTGGATAATGTATTCACACCTACATATGGACCATCCAAGAAGGCCTCTTATTTCTACTTGCTGGGAATGCCTGTCAGTACCAAATGTTTCACTACTCAGGACAGCTGGGGAAAAACTACTTAGCAAAATTTGGTTTCATCATTATGTAGATCACACTTTTTCTGTCTTCACATATAATAAGACTGGGGTGCACAGTTTCAGGATCTAGTTTCAAATCTACTTTAAATGTGTCCATCATTTTCTTCAGGCAAGAATACAGTAGAGAAAGAGAGCAATTCTCTTTCTTTAATTTATATGAAGGGACTTCTGGGGATTTGGGGCTTTTTTATCTTTTGTGGAATCTTTCAACACCTGTTAGTAAATCCAGTCTGTCTGCACATACTTTTCTTTTATTTCCATTAACACATTTTTAGTGTGGAAATATCATCTGAAATCTGCCTTTGGTTTTCAGTTAATTTTTCCATGACATCCTTCTCTTCCATCATTAACCCCCCAAAATGTCAACCTGTTCCTCTTCCAGTAAATGTTTCAGTTGCTCAAATTCTGACTTCAATTCCCCACACCAATTATTCACCTCCATCGTCAACACAAATGAATTTGAGATTTGTACTTCTAACCCCATTTTAATATTCTCAAATTGTTTCCTCAGGGAGCTAGTGGAGCTTCTGAACTTCTTACTGTGATGAGATGTAGCTTTGTTCTAGGGGCATCTGGTGGTGATCCTGGTAGTCAGAGGAAACACTGCACTGGATGCTCAGTGGCTCCAGATAATTGTGACAGAAAAGGGTAACAACCTAATTGTGTTTCTCCCACAGGGGTTTCTCTTCCTGATATTTATACTCACTCATTCTGGTGGGAAGTTGCTTCACAGTCTCAGTCATGTGGCATAATTAGGTGTTCCTCCTGCAACTCCCATTGGGGCAGTGGTGGACACAGACAAGACAGGGGAAAATGTCCTGTAGATTTTCCCATCTCTGATGGATGTAGGAGCCACAGAAGTTGTACCCAAGTCAGGGGCCATTGGGTTTTTCAGTAATCCAGGCAGAGGGGGAAGCTGGCCTGTGCTTGGAGGTCAGTTGAATGGGCTGCAATATCCATTGTGCAGTGAAGATTTTGGTCCAAGGAAACTGCTTTATTAAATGACTCATTCTCCAGAAGCTTCAAAAAGTGGAAAGCTGATGAATTCTATAATTTCTGTTTCTGGAAGGCAGTTTACAGGTTTCCCAGGCTCTCTGGAGAACTGTAAAATCTGAAACTTATTTCTTCTTCGTTCACTTTAGCTTTTGAAGCAGCTGCCAGAAGGGGTTATAGCACCAATCAATTCCTGATGTGCAAACATCCCTGGCACTTTCTTCAACTATACTCATGAGTCAGCAATTTGAAGCTGGGTGGTTCTCTTTGTCAAGAAAGTTTCACAACTCCAAGAAATGATGAAAGTTTGGCAATGTATGTATACGATTAGTGAAATCTAGACAGATAGCAACTCAATTTAGTAATTGATCAAGATTCCTCAACAAATAAAACAGGGGAAAAGGTTATATTTAAAAGGTGAAGAAGTAATCTATTAATGATGAAGCATTGCATAATTATTTTTCCAGATTCAGAAACAGGCATTTCTAATTTAGAAAAATGTCAGTGTGGATAGTATATGATATAATCATTTTTAATCATTATTACCTTGATAATGATACCAATATGTTAAAAACAGGCTTTTAGAGATGCACAATAAATATTTACACATAAAATATGATGCATAGGATTGGTTTCAGAATAACTAGGGTTAGGTAGGCGTGAGGACATATATTGGTAGATAGGTTCATGGCATTTATTATTCTATTTTATCTGCTGCCTTATATGATTAAAATGTTCTAGAATAAAAGAATATTTTTAAAGAGAAACATTTTTGTAGTATATATGACCCGTTTTCACTCAAACTGGCTACCCTTAATCCCTTCCTTGGGACCCTAAGTATTTTTCAATCTCTTGAATCTTTTCCTCATCATACCTGTACCAAACCTGCCTTCTAGTCTAATACCTTCACCCTTTTTTTCCATTCCCAAAACTCAATGAAAAGTTCCCAAATTGAGGTAAATTGAGATTATGGTAAAACTAGGACAGATTTTAAGGTTCTATCTGCTTGTATGTCGTGTATGTTGATGTCCAGGCTTGATCAGATATAACATTTTGTGTGGGGAAGGGGTTGGGTGCAGTAAGATGATGGAAAGTTCCTTGACATCCCACACCTTCAGATATAAAGGGAAATAAAGAAAATTACCTTAACTTTCCATTTGCTTTGCTATCATAATGGAAAAAAGTAGATAAACCTCCAGAATAATTTCTTTTGAACACGTTGAAACCCTTAAAACACTGTAATTTTCACCAAAAAAAAATCCACATAGATGATTGCAAGGTGCAAAGTGAATTGTGTTTCTTTGCAAATATGAGAACATCAGTAAATATTTATTTACTCTACGATTAATTAATAACACTATAGTATTCAAAACTCCAAATACAGTATTCATTTGCCGAAAAATATAATGCCACAGAAATGATCCAGTGCCTGGATCATTTTCTTAAATGTCCATGCCACCATCACATGTGGTGAGCATAGGCATATGAATATCTCAGGGTCTCATCCACATCTACAGACAGGGATACCCCATTTGACCCTCATACTACATCATCTTCTGAACAAACTTAAAGTTTGCCCTCTTCTGTCTAGAAGCTACTTTCAAAATTAATCAAATACTTTACTTCCTCAGTAAATAACCCATCCATGCTGGATTAACTCAATTCCTCTGTTACCAGCTATTATAGATTGTGATGAGGCCCCCTTGAAAGTAACATCAGTGTCTGCCTCAGGCTCTTGGACTTCCTGCTCTGGCTCCCCTGAAAACTGTCCCCTTCCTGGTGGCCTGCTTACCTATATCTCCCAAGGTGCTCACAGTCTGTGCTTTGTTCCAGTCTTGCTGTGCATTGGGTGAAGAGCTGTCCTTTGTATAGTTGTACAGCTGGTGCCAACCAATGGAAACAGTCAATTCCTCCCTTCAATGCTGGACAGTTTGTTTTCCTCTGTCCAGGTTAGGAGATACAACACAGCACAATTTCTGGGTTTACCACAGTATTTGAACATGGCCCTATTCAGGCCAAGAAACCTGTAGTAACATAATTCCCTTTGTACCACTGAACAGACTCATGATGCAATCAGCACTTGGAAATAACAGGCACTTTTTGACATTTCCCACCTACCTCTCTGATTATATCATCTGCATAAGGGGTGTTGTCACCTACTCTTCCTCCTCCACTAAATACTCTTATTTAATCAGTGGCCTCCTCTTTGGTTCCCCTAAATATTTTGAAACTTAACTCTTAATTTTTGTCAAGTGTGCAGACTGCTGACTTTGCTGACAATCTTTTTTTAACATGTTTTTAAAATATTTTTATTGTAGACAACAAACAAACATACAAACATTCTTGACATACAAACATTCTTGACATGGTTGCAATGACTAGCTCATAATATCATCACATAGCCATGTATGCATCACATGATCATTTCTTTGAACATTTGCATCTCTCCAGCAAAAAATAAAGATGAAAAAATTCATACATGACATACCTTTTACCCCTCTCCCTCATTGACCTCTAGTTTTTCAGTCTATTCAATTAATTTTAACTTTTGTTCACCTATTATTTATTTACTTATTATGCATATTTTTTTACTCATCTGTCAATACCATAGATAAAAGGAGCATCAGACACAATGTTTTCACAATCATACTACACATTACAAAAGCTGTATCATTATACAATCATCTTCAAGAAACATGACTAGTACAACACAGCTCTACAGTTTCAGGTACATTCTTCTAGCCATTCTAATACACCATAGATTAAAAAGGGAACATCTATATAATGCATAAGTATGACCTCCAGGTTAACCTCTTGACTCTGTTTGAAATCTCTCAGACACTGGCATTTTACTTGGTATCAGTTCTCTCTTCCCATTTTGGTTGAGATGGTTTTCTCAACCCCTTGATGCTGAGTCTCATGGAGCAGTGCCTTCTACATCCAACAGCTGGATTGTCCAGCATCTGTTCTGTGCTGACAGGAGTTGCTTTACCTTCCTGGAAAGGGAATCCTTAAAAGCCCCCAAGTCTATTCAGTCTTGTCACCCACTTGGACCTCCCAGTAATGTCTTCCAGAGTCAAATCCTTCAGAACCCAGTACAACCAGACCAATTGTAGTCTTTTTGGATTAGGACAAATGTTTTTCTTTTCCTTCACAAATATCACAGACTTTTTATCCTCAAAGACAAGCAGATTCAGATGTGCTGTTTCATGATCAAGCATGACATCTTCTGTAAATTTCTGTTTAATTTTTGCAGAGCTGAATACTGCAGAGGAAGACTCAACCCTTATCTCCTTCTTTCCTTAACTGGAAAGAGTAGAGGGCTGGAGATTTAAGGCTTTCCCACCCATTGTGTATACTCTTGATGTCTGCCAGCAATTTATTCCTGACATTACACCCTCCTCTGCAACCTCCTTTAGCAAACTTTTGAGTGCAGAGATACAGACTGAAAATGTTGATATATTTTTATTGAATTTCTTTTTCTTCATCTAACCTTGACAGGACTTCCTCTGCTCACATTCTAAAATTGATTCAAATGTTCAAATTCAGAGAAATTTTTGCCTCTGGGTTTCCACCTTCTCTCTCAGTTCTAATAGTTTTCTGTCTAGGTCTGCCATTTATTTTTTCAGGGACACAATATAGTTGTGAACTCTTTTCCCATTTGAGGAGCAGACTTTTTATAAGTCTCACATGGTGACCCTGGTGGTCAAGGGGCTAAACACACAGGGAACACAGCACCATGTGACCCTCCTCATAGAAAGCGTCAAGACCTGACTGTGTCTCTTGTAACTAATGTCTCTTCCTGATTCTTCCTTTCATGTCTGGTGACATGGAAGAACTCGGCAATTTCATTCATCTTTCCCAGCTGGGTGTTGCACCTGAAGTGCCACTGTTGGCATTGGTGCTGACAGAGAGATCAAGGGACCTTGTTCTGTAGATTCTCCCAGAATGGATGCAGGAGCAGCAAAATTTGTGCCCACAATCAATGGTGACAGGGTCTGTCAGGAACTCCACACAGATGGGGCAGCTGGCTCCTACCTGGAGTTCTGCCAGGAATGCAGCAAAGGCCATTGGGCCATGAATGAAAGTCTGGTCTGAGGGTCTTCTTCAAGGCAATTGGGCATTGTGGGTCCTCTCCAGTGAGAAAAAATAAGGACAGTTGTCATTAGGGGCAACAGGTCCTCTGTAGCTGAGTTCAGTGCCAGGGGGAGCTCAGCTCACAAACTGTAGCTGATTGCAGACTAGTCTGACATCTATCCTTCTAACCCTTGGAAAATCAGAGGATATGAATCCAAGCTCTTGATCAAGGAAACAGAGATGATGCCAAGATAGTTCTTTGTTCCTGTGGAAGAGAAAATATTCTTTAGCTTAGAAAATTCTAGGAATTTTCAGCCATGCTCCCTGTCACATATGAGGGTACCACTGATTTTTCTCTCCACCCCACCAATCCACTTACATTGAAAGCCACCACTTTGGGACTGTGTAGGACTGTGGGAAGGGTATGGCCTTTGGGACTATATCATCTGTGCCTGGGTTTGATCCCAGCCTTTGTTATCCACATTCTCTTGGAACCCTGGAAAAGTTCTCTAACATCCTCAACTTGGACCTCAGATAAACAGGATGTCTTAAGGTATTGCATAATCACTGTTTGATTCTTACATTATCTAAATTCTACTGTTTTAATATATTTTTCAAAAGTAAAAGAGTGTCTTTTCTTTCATTCTTTCTATTTATATAAAACGTTCTGGTTTTAAGCTATACACATCACAGTAAAACATGCTCTTAAATTTATTTCATTCCTCTGGGTGTGAGGCCATTGTAAGTAGGACTTTTGGATGAGGTTATTTCAGTGAGAAAGTGTGTCCCACCTCAACCACGATGGGCCTTAATTCTATTACTGAAGCCTTTTATAAGTGAAATGAAGTTCAGAAAGAGAAAGGGATGGAGAGAAAGTCACACAGAAAGAAGCAAAGAACTGAAAATTAGTGGAATCCAGAAGAGAAAGGAGAGATCCAGGGACACTGTCATTTGATGTCTTCTCTGAAGACCTGTTATGGGCAAACTTTGGCTCTTCCATCACAAGGTGCATGGCAATATCTTCTGGTCCTTCCACCCAGGTTTCATTGCTTTCAGCATCTGACTTCAAGGGCTTCGTTTCTCAGCATGTATGGGTGTGTCTTTGTCTCTCAGATTTTCTCAGGTTTTTTATGTGAGATTTTGATACATTGAAAGGCATTATAAATATTATTATTCTAGACCATTGTGTTTTTTCTTTTCCATTTTCTGTCTGTGGATAGAGAAAAAATGTACAGAATAGAGTGCATTACAACTAAGAGGACTGTTGTTGGACTTTTCATGTCATTTAAAAATTACCAAAAAAGAACAAAAAACAAACCAAAAACACCATATCCTATGAACTCTTAAAAAATAAAGCTATTTTAAATCTGAGAGGCTGAACTTATCACTCTAAGGAAAATGGATTTGAATTACTGAAACCATTTATTGCCAAAATATGAAATGATGAATTCAAGTATGAGTATAGTATATTAGAATAATAAATTATATACCTTTATGAGGTTAAAAATATCATAACACAAATCTTCAATGATCAATTTAAGAGGATGTAAGTAGTCTAAATAAATACATCTTCCACGTGGCAGTGATATATTTCATCTGGGTCAGATTCCTAAAATACCAAGCATGGAGAATGAGCATCCAAGAATTACTACTCAAAATAAAATGAAACTAACAAAGACAGATGGTGGATCTCATAGGAAATTCCAATTTAATTATTTTCAGTAAACATTCATTTGCTCTCTCAAAGTCAGGATTTCAAATTATCTCTGCAGATGTACCACTTGTTGTGTATATCCAATGAACACCTTTACATTTTACTTGATTTGCAAATTTTTCAGAACTTCCAGAGCTCCTTAAGCTGCAAAGGAACATGACAGATGGCAGAAAGTGAGTGAATAAAAATGATTATATCATTGTGATATGTTGCTTTTGGGCTCACAGAATCTTGGCTTCCTTAAGGAAAAAAAAACAAATGTCTTTACAAAACCCCAACAATTATTTTTAATCATTCTTAAATTTTAAACAATTCAGTATGCACATACATGTGATATTATAATACCTAGGTCATATCTATTACTGCTGTAATGACCCCTATTTGATAAATTTTTAAAGGTTGCTATATTTTAATCAACCAAAAGGTTCTGGGCATGAAAGATGAGCATCAGGGACAAACCATACTAAGGAGAAAAAACAAAAGGTGGACTAAAAAGTTATGGCAAATTCTTTTGAAATGCCAAAGTTTTTGATGAATGTGGGTATAAAGTTATTAAATTCCACCAAACTTCTAAAAAAGATCACAATATATGAATAATTATACTTAAATAATATGAGAAAAACAAATCAGAAAAAAAGCCCCAGATTTCAAAACAACCACAGGTGAATAAGGCCTCCTGTCAATAACATATTATAGAGCCACCTTTTTGGCACTGGGTCAGGTTCTAGTCATTATCAAGTATTTCCAGACATTGGGTCTTTCAGTTAACACCTAAATCATGCTGCATGATGCTTGCACATTAAGAGCCAACATTTTTCAAAAAAGTTTCTTCTACATTTGTAAAATGATGTGAGGATTTGTCCAAGTTTCATAAAGGAAATACTTGGTTAAAAAAAACATGGCATTTAAAATCCAATTATTACAAAGTACAATGGTTTAATCAAGCAGACTTCAATGACTATGCCACTGTTTTAAGCGTGCAACACATGTTTTTTAACACTGATATCTGTAAAATTCTGGGAAGGTTTCATCAGTGCCACCTTTTTTTCTTCAGCCCTTAATCATCATCCCCTTTAATAAGCTTTATAAAAAGGTAAAATCTAGAATGGGTGGCAAAATTGTCACAGTAATTTGTTAATAAAATCATAGATGGTCATCAAGTACATCAATTGGACTTTGAAAGGTCAATTTGATGCAGTTTTGCTCCCCAACCAGCTGTGTTGCACAGAAAAGGCAGGTTCCATGAGGCAACGGAATCTGAGACCAGTATTTCAAAGATTTTTCAGAACACACTTGTCTGCATGGGGTGAAAGTATGGGTTGGTGGTCATGTGTCCACATGAAACCTGGCTTCACAGCTGAGCCTGAGAGGTAGGTACATAAGGGCCCACACTCATGTGCATGGGGCACCCCTCATTGGTCTCCATGTTGTTCTGGTGGCCCCAATTGTGATCCCCATGCATGTGGCCACAGCTCAGGTATGCCTAGAGCTGCTTCTCCTCCACTACCTGTTTTCTGTTGATACTGTGGAAGGCCAAGGTATTGAGCTCCACAGGATACTGTGGCCAGGTGCTATTGCTCTCCTGCCAGAGCTTCTATGTGTTTCTGAGTTGGCATATGAAAAGGCCATCTGCTGTTTTCCAGAATAGAGTGGCCCCATACAGATCAATGAGGGAGCTGCCTTGCTGCATGTTGTTCTCACTTCCCACTTTCAGGTGCTCGTAGAAGTCTCAGCTACTTGGTCAATGATACATACCACCTGCACCAGCCTTTCCCTTTGCTGGGTTGACCTGGTTTATCACAAGGGATGGACAATCTTCATAAACTGAAATGTCATGCCCGACTCCAGGCTGGTACTCTTTGGTGAAGCCCCTGGTGAATACATCACCCGGACACCATTTGTAGTGAGTCCATCCATTTGTTCATCAGAGTTTTTCCATCTTGCTGCCTTTTCTCCAAAACATATCATTTTGGAAGAGTCAAATCCTGTTGCAAATATCTGTGCAGTATAAGGTTCATTCCTGTCCCAGACAATCCTGCAGGCAAACCTGGATATGGTAGTTTGTGTAATGTGTGCTTCATCATGACTCTGACTGCCAGAAATCCTGTCTATGATGAAGAAGTCAATTGGGCTTTCTGCTGATCTGCCCATCTGAAACATATTTGTATCTCTATCGTGTATTTACTTGCCACCAAAGTCTGATTTCTTAGCAAAGTGTAAGATATACTGTGTGTGGGCGGGCCGCGGTGGCTCAGCGGGCAAGAGTGCTTGCCTGCCGTGCCGGAGGACCCCGGTTCGATTCCCGGCCCCAGCCCATGTAAAAAACAAACAAAACAAACAAAATATAATAAAACAAGAAAATGTTTAAAAATGTTTCCCTTTCTTCCTCCCTTCCTTCCTTCCATCCTTCCTTCCTTCTCTGTCTTAAAAAAAAAAAAAAAAAAAAAAAAAAAGATATACTGTGTGGAACTTTGCAACTGATAACCATGAATACCTGGGACACTGATATAACATGAACTGTGCTGGGTTTGACTCCATTAGGCTTGGGCCATTTATAGAGGGAAAAATCTGCTTTTCCTCCATCCTCTGTCTCCATTAGTTAAAGCCCCATTGCATACCACCAGCTTCCCGTATTTCACCAGCACAGTGCTCCTCCTGACCCGGGGAACACATGGAGTCCTGCTAGGCCACCACCTCTGCCGTGTTCCCTGTGGAGTCTGCACTGCTGCTGCAGTTTCATCCTGAGAAGAAGTTGAGCATGGCAGGGAAGGGCATGGTGGCAAAGGGGGTGCAAAGTAGGTCAGTCTCCTGCCTGCTGAGTCATGGATTTGCAGCTGCCTCATTGGGTTCCACCGAGTTCTTGCACCACTGCCTTGAGCCAGAAATAGCAACAAATGGGGCTGGGCAGAAAGGGTACCTGTGCCTAGTGCTGCAGCCAGAACCCCATGGGAGGGAGGAGCAAAGGAGGAGTGGGGTCAGAGAGCAGTAGAGGGGTGGGGGCAGGACCTGCAGAGCCAGACCTGCTGGCAGGTGGGCAGGTGGGAGCTGCTCTCCCCTCCCAGGGAAAATCTCTGAAAGACCCAATATCTGGATCAATACCACCTGCCCCTCACCCCACCCACTATGCAAACCTTGACTGGGCTCTTGGGGCTGCCAGCCTGTCCATTACTTTTTTGAATAACTTTTACTGTAATAACATATATACAACTCAAAATATTCCATTTTAATTATTTTCAACTGGGCAATCCATTGGTATTGATTATATCCATAATATTGTCACCAATATTCAATACCCAAAAGTTTCCATCAACTCAAATAAAAACCCTGCACCTATCAAGCAATAAATTGCCATTCCCCTCAACCCCTGGCTCCTGTTTACCTGTTGATTTTTATTTTTCTTTTCACATTGCTGATGCATATTCTGCAATTTTTCTATAGTTAACGTATATTAATCATATAATACTTTTTTAAAGGTAAAAATAGCTTGAATCATTAAAATTGCTAAAAAAAAGTTACAACAGTATGAATTAAATGTCATAACACTCATAGCTTATGCATTAAACTTGATAGAATGGCCTTTTTTCATATAAATGGCAAGGCTCCAAAACTTTTGCAAATAGGTGTTAATCTGCAACAGATACCATGGCTCACAAATGAAAAGGGTTTTGATCAGCCATTTCACTCCCAACCAGTCTTCTTTCCCTTCCTTTCCTGTTTCCTTTCTTATGAAATTGGTAAAGGATTTAAGTCAAAGCCATGTGCAGGCAGCAAACTTAATTCTTATTAAACTCAGTACCTCTCTATTCAAAAGCTGGCAATTTACCTAGGCTACTGGGTAACTGTGATCTTCTGCTTTTACTCATACAGTAGAAAAGTTGTGAAACTCAATGATTCTCTAAATGCTATGATTAGTCCTAGATGTCTCTCACCATAGGTAGGTCTTCTATGATAATGAGAAACACAAGAAAAACACTTGCTTTCTTTTCAATTATATATATATTTTGGGGGGTGCATGATTTGGGAATCAAATCCAGGTCTCCACAAAAGGCAAGAATTCTACCACTGAACTACCTTTGCATCCCCTGTCCATTGCTTTTTTAAATTTTTTAAAATTTTTTTGTCCGTTACTTTTTAGTTTATATTGTTTCCTCACTTTCTCTTCAATAAAATTGTGTGGACATGAATATATTGGTATCAATAATTTTTCCAGGTTCCAAATACTGGAGTATAGTCCCAACTCTAGAATTACTCAACAGAAAGGAATACGTATCCAATAATATATGTGCTTTGACAGGCTAGAAACAGAGCAGAGTGTGCTAAGAGAGCCCAGAGAACAAACTGTATAACTTCACGTTTAATAGTATATAGGTCATGCCAGTTAACAATTCTGTGATTTGAAATCATTGCAAGTTATAATTACCAATAAAGATATCTGCCATAAATACATTCTGTAAAGGTTTAACCCTCTTAAAGAATATGGAGAAATACTTAACATTGTCACATAGTGATCTGTCAAGTGTTGATGTTGTTAATTTAGGGAAATGAAATGAACCAAAATGAAGGGAAAAATTAGAACTTTATTCACTTACTGCAATGATATAAGCATGAGGCTAAACAGAAAGCGCATCAGCTTGCCCAGTGTTCAATTTCTGCCCACATAAAAATTTCAGGCAGTAGTTAAATTGTTAACACACACACAGGGTGTGTGATCATTTGTTTATGGAGGAAGCCCCAAATTAAAAGTTCCTGATGTTTTATGGACCCAAGAGCCAGGGCAGCTGGAGAATGGATAAAGGGAAGGAAAGAAACTAAGAATGGAAAAGTACTGAGCCAGACTGGGAAAAATTATCTTCAAGATCCCCAATATGGAGGCTTCTGCAGAGTTCCTTGAAGACTGTCTATCATGGAAGCTGTTATGCAGATATGCATAAAAGCTTGAAAATATGCTGCATGAAAGACAACACCATATTTGTGGCCACTTAATTTGAGGCTTGGATTCATGGACAACACAGATTTCAGTGATATAAAACAATTTATTAAGGAAGTAATCAAAAGATTGTTAGAAATGAGACATAGTTACATCACCATAATCACCATATGGGACAACACCAATACATGAAGAGGAGTGTTTGGGAACCTCAGAAATAAAATTCAGGGTCTGACTGGTAAAAATCCAAAGCAGAGCATCCTCTTTCCAAATAAGATTTCCTCTATCTTTCTCTCTGATGAGATTCTCTAGCTTAACTGCTTGCATCCAGTTTATACAGTATCTTTACACAATAGTGGCCAGGTTCCAATTAGCTTACATGACCAGGCCCAGGTGGACCTCTGGGAACTGGCTTGGGACCTCCCAGCTAGAGTGCACATTTCAACAACTTATTAACAAGTTCAAGTAATTGTTGCATCACTTGAGTAGAGTAAACTCTGCAACACTTTATTGAAAAGGTCATGTATTGGGCCCTGAAATGGCAAACTCAGTTGAGCAGAACATACTCAACAAATTTAATTATCCCTTTCATTCAGCCCTGAGTCTGATCTGTTCATGATGTAGGCCATGTTCATTTTGGGGGTAAATTTAAACAGATAAAGGCAGGAATTCAGAATAAAGATATATCATTTATATGGTCTGGGCATTATTTGGCTGTACAGCAATAGTGTTCATTAGGAACTGGTTCATCTGGTCTGGGGAAAGAAAAGAAATATCACCCAATCAGTACAATATTCACATGGTGTGGAGAAAATATCACCCAGCACAATATATTAGAGGACAAATAAATACATTGCCAAGACATATTTTTAAATATGCTATCCTGGTCTGGAGCAAAAAAAAAAAAAAAACAAATGCAAAAAGCATCATCTACCTAGAATAGTATTAGATTGATTGATTAAGCAGAGTATATGGAGTTCCAAGTTGTGGCCCTTACTTTGTAGAGTTTCCAATTAAATGTTTGCCCACAAGAACAGCAGGAGGAGAACAAGTAACAGAATAGAGTTAAAGATGCTATTACACCAGCCAATGTTATTAATACTGAATGCCAGGTACCAATGAGAGAGGTCGACAATGACTGCAAAGGGTCTTGGAAAAGGGAATGTATGAATTTTACATCTTCCTTTATTTCTTGTAAAACATTTTCAACAGAATCTTGATTGTCAGAGATATATACTCAACATTCTACATGTATAAAAGTACAAGTTCCTCCTTGAGAAGCTGTTAAAATATCTAGAGCCATTCTTTTTTATAAAGCTACTTTTCTTATTTGAGTGGTTTCATTTAGCAATAAGGTTAAAGCTTGCCTATTCTGCCTAGTTTGATTAAGTGCATAAGCAATATTTTCATCTAAAGTTTTAATATCTAATTCTACTTTAATAGAGCCAGTCCCTGGAAGGAATATAACTAGAGGGTAAAACACCAGGCAACATATTTTCTCTATACCATCAATGCTATACTGTGTTCCAATTAGAGGGAATTTTAGTTCATGAAGTAAGAACTTGTCCTTAACTATAGGGTCATTGCTAGGTACATCTACCTGTCCAATTAGCTGGCAGGTAAGGCTATCATATTGTCTACACATCCAGATATATTCCTGTGGATCAGTCAGTAGGGGCAGTATGCACATAAGGACAACTGTCCCACTGTAGTTGGGGGTAACTGACAATATAGTGGTGTTACAAAATGAGTTGGAGGCCCACCCTACTACGTGCTGAGGATCTCCCCAATGTTGTTCAATTCCTCATGGTACATTTTCTCTTAAATTGACATGTCCAGCTATTAGGCATCCAAACCCATTCTGTATAGCACACCCCACTGGTGAGGAGGTAATTTGTTTCTCAACATCTCATTGTACTTCTTTCCAGGCTGAGAAACCACAATTGGTGTGTTATAACCAAGTCCAGTTCTTTTCAGTGGCTGGTGCTATTCACTGTGGAAGTACTTCAACTGCATCAATTGGGAATTTAGTACAGATCCAGCAGTGGGAGATGTTACGCAGGGGACTGCTGTAACTGTTTCCATTACCATTTTTTGTATGGTATTACAACTAACTGAGCTATTCTATCGTGAATCATTACATGTTCTGGTTCTTTACAAATATTATGTAATAACATTTTTATTTCTCCCACATAATCAGAGTCTACTATTCCAGCCATAATTTGCTAAATTAGCCCATGAGAGATTATGTACACAATAACCATTAGGAATTTTAACACCGATTCCAGTACATACAATTTCTGTTTTATTAGCATCAATCCACTCCTCTTACATGACATATAAATCATTACCTGCTAAGCACAAAGTTACTAAATACAGGGCTCAGGCTCTTGGAGTTACAGTCTACCACTGTAGAGTTACTCCTGTGTAGTGATCTCTTATTTGTAAATTTGTTCATCATTCATGCCAATTGAGTAGAATTCCCTAATGGCCAATTATTCAATTGCTGCAATGCTGTAAACAAATTATCATTCCAATTTTTATATCAATTCTGTCCCAATTTATTCAATATTTTAAATAAGCCATTTATTTGTTTAGTCAACCCAGCAGCTTCTGGATAATAAGGGACATGATATATCCATTCTAAATTCTGTTGGTAGCAATAATTATCTATTTCTTTTTCTTTAAAATTCAAAGTGGCCCATTATCACTTTGAATTTGTAAAGGGGGCCCATAATGCAATGCAATAATATCTAAGGTTTTAAAATTATTTCTCTGAGTGGCACATTGGTATGCATAGGCAACAAGCACTCCAGAATAGGTGTCTGTACAGGTGCATATGTATTGATGCCCTCTATTGTGAGGCAATGGTCCAGCATAATCAATTTACCATATTTAAGCAGGGAATATTCCTCCTGCCAATTCCCTGGTTACTATTTTCAGTTTATTGCTTGTAAATCATCTTTTCTTTTTTGCAGATTTCACATTTATTTTTAATCTGATTTAAAATAGTAAAAGGTAAATGCATCCCTCTAGCTTGTGCCCATTTGTGCGTAGCTTGTATGCCTAAATGTCCAGATTGCCAATGCCATTGTGAAAGAGTGGAGTCTTCTTCAGTAATGGTTTTCACAGCAGTTTTTGCCAAGGTATCTGTAGTAGTGTAATACTCATGTTCGGGTGAATTTAGGGTGAAGTGGACATCTGCATGAAAAACAGATACATTACTACACTGAACAATTTCCCATATTTCTTCCAGTAATATATTTCCTCATACTTCCCTACCATGTATTTACCAATTATTCTGTTTATCGATAGATATTCAAATAGTTAATCCATTGGCCACTGCCCATGAATCAGTAAATAAATGATTCACCTCCTTTCTCTTTCATTAATGCCTGATGCTTTGCTTTCAGTTCTGCCAATTGACCACTAACATTTTGTCCTGTAGTTTCTAGAGTAACTTCAGTTTGGGGGCTATAAGATATAGCCTCCCATAATCATGTTTGTCCAATATATTTAGTTGTTCTATCAATAAGCCATGCATGTTATTTTTCTTTGGAGGAAAAGGAAGCATACCCTTGCCTCCACTGTGCAGGAGACATTTGCTTAGCCTTTGATTCCAGCAATGAATTGTCATTACCATGACAAGTAACCACTTGTTTATGTAGTTAGTTGCTCCCTCTTTCCCTGTTGTATCTCTGTTCTGTATATACCATTTCCATTTTATAATAATATCCTGTGTGTATACTATTTTGTGATATACAGGAGAGCTCATCATCCAATTCATAATAGAGATTCCAGGATGAAGTGGTACTTCATGCCCTAGAATCATCTTTTCAGTTTCAGTTAAGGCCCAATAAGCAGCTAACAATTATTGCTTGACGGGGGTATATAATTCATCAGAGGAGGACAGCTTTCTAGACCAAAACCATAAAGGAACTCTTTTCCTTCCTGTTGTTGCCATATGTTCCAATTAGCAAATGAATTCTGCACAGCTAAATGAATTTCTACTGTTCCTTGTTTCATAGGCCATAAATCAAGGGCAGTCTATATTGCTATGCTTGCCTACCCAGAGGCTTTGTTTTCTTTCTCTCCCCATTCAAATAGGCTCTCCATGTTTAATTATATTCCCTGAATCTTCAAAAGTCCTATGCCTTTTGCCCATTCCTTCATAAGTGAAGAGTACGGTAAATCATCCCATTCCAGGATTTCTTCAGTATTTACTTTATGCTTAGAGGACTTTTTCAAAAATGGCTTTATCAAAAATGACATCATCTCTTAGTTAATGTCTAAAGGTTATAAGGCCCACTATTAATCTCTTAGTACTAATTCGATGGAGACCATGAGCTCTCACATTAGACATTACTAAATGCCTCTCCCAACTCCTAAGCAGACTTTTCACTAACATCTGCAGTAGTGAATTCACAGCCAAAAAGGTAAAGGAGATGGCACCTTTTGATTTTTTGACCCTCACTGATCTCAAGTAAATCTTGAAAAGGTGCTTCTGAATTGCAAACTCCCAAATGTCTTTTAGCAGTAGAAAGTAAAGACCAAGGAGCTAAAACATTCAAATCCAAATCAACATTCTGCATACAAAAAGGACAAGAAACTGGCAACTTTATATTCTATCAAAAATGCTCCGAAGAAAGCATTACAGCATTCAGAAGAGCACAGTCCGTATTTTGCACATATTTCTTAAAGATTGTATTATTAACCCTCAGTACTGAGAAGCCAATATAAAATGCAAGTCCTGCTGAATATGTCAATTTTGTTGCATGAAAGGAAATGTGATATTTCTGGCCACTTAATTTAAAGGCTCAGATTCGTGGACAAAACAGACTTTAGTGATATAAAAACAGAGTTTATTAGAAAATAATTATCAGTTATTAGAAAAGAGGCATAGTCATGCAGTATACACCAGTCTGGACAAGTTTGACCAGCTGTGATCACATGTATAAATATACAACTGAAAGTCTTCTCAGTCTCCAGTACTGTCCCAGGAAAGGGTGGAATTAAGCTTGTATAAAAGGAAAACAGGCTGGCCAAATGAAAAGAGTTAATTCCCTAGAGGTTGTGCCTTCCCTAGAAGAGGAGTGGGGCCCAGCTCAGGTGGAATCCCTCCTGGGGAGAATTTGCTGAAGTTAGAGACACCAAATAATTTTATGTTGATGGGAAACAACAGGCAGACAAGCACCACGGGCTGGGCAGGATAAGAAAAACACAGAGTCTAGAGGGTTCTTAGGAAAGTCTGCCAACCTACTGGGTCTCATCCTCAGGGAAAAATGATGCAGGTGACTCTTTCCTCCTGAGTGGAGGCCAGTCTGGTCTTTGAAAATATGACTAGGGTCTATAATATCTAAGTAGACCATCCTTTTAAAAAAGGATCATTATAGGCAGAGAAAGAAACAGAAAAAAAAGGAACTTAAAAATTCTTATCTGGTAAACAAAATGTATGCTAGAGGCCTAGAATAAGCTGAACTGAATGTCAAAGAACACATAAAGAACAAAGCCATCCAGCAAGAAAACCCTATATAAAAGAGTGAAAACAATATCCAGAATAAGCTAATTAAGAAAATCAAATGCCTAGACACCAGCAAAAACAGTGAGTCATAGTAGGAAAATTGAAGATATGGCCCAGTCAATGGAACAAACAAACAATTAAAATGAGGTACAGGAGTTGAAACAACTAATTCAGGATGTTTGAACAGACGTGAAAAATCTCATCAGAAATCCAATCAATGAGTTGAGAGAGGATATAAAGAATGGAATGGGTGAACAAAAAGAAGAATTTGAAAGTCTGGAAAAACAAATCATAGAACTTATGGGAATGAAAGGCACAGTAGAAGAGATGAAAAAAGCAATGGAAACCTAAAACATTAGATTTGAAGAGACAGAAGAAAGAATTAGTGAGCTAGAGGAGTGGAAATCTTAAATCTCACACATAAAAGAAAATATAGGGAAAAGAATGGAAAAATATTAGCATAGACTCAGGAAATTGGACGACAGCATAAAATGCATGAATTTACATGTTGTGTGTTTCCCAGAAGGGGAAAATAAGGGAAAAGGAGGAGAAAGACTAATGGAGAAGATTGTTAATGACAATTTTCCATCTCTTATGAAAGACATAATATTATATGTCCAGGAAGTGCAGCATACTGCAAACAGTATAGATCCAAATAGACATACTCCAAGACACTTACTAATCAAACTGTCAGATGTCAAAGAGAAAGAGAATTTTGAAGGCAGCAAGATAAATCTATCCATCATATGCAAGGGAAGTCCAATAAGGCTATGTGTATATTTCTCAGCAGAAACCATGGAAGTGAGAACACAGTGGTATGATATATTTAAGATGCTAAAAGAGAAAAATGGCAAACCAAGAATGTTATATCCAGCAAAACTGTTCTTCAAAAATGAGGGGGAAATTAAAACATTTTCAGTAAAAAAAAAACAACACTGAGTGAATTTGTGATCAACAGACCAGCTGTGCAAGAAATGCAAAAGGGGCCACTAGAGGTAAAAAGATAAAAGAGAAAGTGTGGAGAAGAATGTAGAAAGGAAGACTATAAGTAGAGGTAAAAATAGAAAAAAATAAATATGACATATTAAATCCAAAATAAAAAATGGAAGAAGGAAATGCTGCCTTTATGTTAATAACACTAAATGTTCTTGATTAAATTCCCAAATAAGAAGACAGAGACTGGCAGAATGGATTAAAAAACAGCACCCATCTATATGCTGTCTACAGGAGACTCATTTTAGACCCAAGGACAAACATAGGTGAAAGTGAAAGATTTGGAAAAGATATTTCACATAAACAACAGTTAGAAAGAACAGTAGTCACACTAATATCCTGCAAATTTGACTTCAAATGTAAAACAATTAAAAGAGACAAAGAAGGACACTATGCATTAATAAAAGGAATAATTCAACAAGAAGACATAGCAGTCATAAATATTTATGCACCAAGACAAGTGCTCCAAAATACATGAGGCAAACGGAAAACACTGAAAAGGGAAATAGACACATCTACCATAATGGTTGGAGAATTCATTTCCCCACTCTCATTAATAGATAGAACATCTAGACAGAGGATCACTAGAGAAACTTAGAAATTGAATAATATTATAAATAAGCTAGACTTAACAGATATTTATAGAACATTAAACCCACAACATCAAGAGACACCTTTTTCTCAAATGCTCATGGATCATCCAGAAGAATATACCATATGCTAGTTCACAAAGCAAGTCTTAACAAATTTAAAAAGTTTGAAATCATAGAAAATACTTCCTTGGATCATAAAGGAATGAAGTTGGGAATCAATAATAGGCACAAGGCCAGAAAAATCACAAACATGGAGGCTCAGCAGCACACTCATAAGTAACCAGTGTGTCAAGGAAGAAATTACAAGAGAAAACAGTAAATGTCTTGAGACAAATGAAAAAGAAAACACAACATATCACAATTTATGGGATGCAGCTAAAGCAGTGTTAAGAGGGAAATTTATTGCCTTAAATGCCTATATCAAAAAAGAAGTAAGTGCAAAAATTCAGGAATTAACTGCCCACTTGGAAGAACTAGAGAAAGAACAGCAAACCAACCCCAGAGCAATCAAAAGGAAAGAAATAACAAAGATTATAGCAGAAACAAATGAAAGTGAAAGTAATTGAGAAAATCAACAAATCCAGAAGTTGGTTCTTTGAGAAAATCAATAAAAATGATGGGTCCTTAGCAAGGTTGACAAAAATAAAGAGAGAGGATGCAAATAAATAAAATCAGAAATCGAAGAGGAGACATAAACACTGGCCCCACAGAAATAAAGAAGATAATGAGAGGATACTATGAGAAACTTTCTACTAATAAACTAGACAACATAGATGAAATGGGCAACTCCTAAAAAGGCATGAACAACCATCATTGACTCATGAAGAAATAGACGACCTCAACAAACCAATCACAAGTAAAGAAATTGAATTAGTCACCAGGAAGCTCCCAAAAAAGAAATGTCCAGGACAATATGGATTCACATGTGAGTTCTACCAAGCATTCAAGAAAGAATTAATACCAATCCTGTTCAAACTCCTCAAAAATGTGAAGAGGAAGAAGACTACCTAACTCATTCTATGAAGCTATCACCCTCATACCAAAGCCAAAGTTACTATAAGAAAACTACATGCCAATATTGCTAATGAATATGGATTCAAAAATCCTCAACAAAATTCTTGCAAATCAAATCCAGCAGCATTTAAAAAGAATTATACAGCATGATCAAGTGGGATTTTTCCCAGGTATGCAAGAATGCTTCCCCATAAGAAAATCAATTAATATAATACACCATATCAAGATATCAAAGCAGAAAAACCGCATGGTCATCTTGATTGATGCAGAAAAGACATTTGATGAAATTCAAATTCCTTTCTTGATGAAAGCACTTCAAAGGATAGGAAGAGAAGGGAAGCCCCTCAACATGATAAAAGAAATATATGAAAAACCCACAACTAACACCATCCTCAATGGGGAAAGACTGAAATCTTTACCCCTAAAATCTGGAAGAAGGCAAGGATGTCCACTGTCACCATTACTATTCATCATTCTGTGAGAATTTTTAGCCAGAGCAATTAGACGAGAAAAAGAAATACAAGGCATCAAAATTGGAAAGGAAGAAGTAAAACTCGCACTGTTTGCAGACCATGATACTACATATCAAAAACACTGAAAAATCCACAGCAAAACTACTAAAGCTGGCAAATGAGTACAGCAAAAGTGGCAGAGTACAAGATCAACACTCACAACTCTGTAGTTTTCTATACAGTAGTAATGAGCAATGTGAGTTAGAAATCAAGAAAAAAGCTCCATTTACAATTACAGCCAAAAATATAAAATATTCAGGAATAAACTTAACTAAGGATACAAAAGACCTGTACAAAGAGAAGTGCAATAAATTGCAGAAAGAAATCACAGAAGACCTAAATAAATGGAAGGGTATACAGTGTACATGGGTTGGAAGACTAAAAATAGTTAAGATGTCAATTCTACCTAAATTGATTTATAGATTCAGTGCAATACAAATTAAAATCCCAAAAGCTTACTTTTCAGAAATAAAAAAACTAATAGCCGAATTTATTTGGAAGGGCAGTGTGCCTGGAATAGCTGAAAATATCTTGTGATAGTATAATGAAGTCAAGGTCTCACGTTACCTGTCTTTAAGGCATATTATGAAGCTACAGTGGTAAAAACAGCATGGTGCAGGCATAAAGACAGATATACTGACCAATGGAATAAAAAAGAGTGTTCAGATACAGACTTTGTCATCTATGGACAGTTGATCTTTGATAAGGCAGTTAAGTCAACTCACCTGGGACAGAGAAGTCTCTTCAATAGATGGTGCTTGGAAAACTAGATATCAATATGGAAAAGAATGAAAGAGTAGGGTGGGCCATAGTGGCTCAGTGGCAGAGTTCTTGCCTGCCATGCCAGAGACCCGGGTTCAATTCCTGGTGCTTGCCCATGGCCAAAAAAAAAAAAAAAGAAGAAGAATGAAAAAGCATCCATATCACACACTTTATGTAAAAATTAACTCAAAAATGTACCAAAGACCTGAACATTAGAGCTTTGAACATAAAACTTTTAGAAGAAAATGTAGTGAAATATAAAAGTTGTAATAGGAGGCAATTTCCTAGATCTTACACCCAAAGCACAAGAATTGAAGAAAGAAATAGATGAATAGGAATTCCTCAAAATTAACCACTTTTGTGCACCAAAGAACATTGCCAAGTAAGTAAAAAGGCAGCCTTCACAATGGGGGACAATATCTGGAAACCACATATCAGATAAGGGTCTAAAATCCAGAATATATAAAGAGATTCTTCAACTCAAGAACAAAAAGGCACACAGCCCAATTATGAAATGGACAAAAGACATGAACAGACAATTCTCAGAAGAGGAAATACAAATGCCTAAAAGGCACATGGGAAGATACTCAACTTCACTGGCTATTAGGGAAATGCAAATCAAAACCACAATGAGATGTTATCTGACACCCACTAGAATGGCCATTACATCAAAACAGAAAATGACAATCACTGGAGAGAATGTAGAAAAGGGGACACATGTATTCACTATTGGTGGGAATGTAAAATAGTACAACCACTGTGGGAGGCAGTTTGGTGATTCCTCAGGAAAATAAAAATAGAATTGCCATATGATCCAGTGATACCATTGCTAGGTATCTATTCAGAGGAAATTAGGGAAAGAATGCAAATGGACATTTGATACAAATGTTTATACCAGTGTTATTAACAATTGCCAAGAGATGAAAGCAACCCAAATGTCCATCAACAGATGAGTGGCTAAACAAGTTGTGACATATACATACAATGGAATATTAAACAGCTGTAAGACAGAATAAAGTAATGAACCATGTAACAATGTGGATGGAACTTGAGAATGTTATGCTGAGTGAAATTATCCAAAAACAAAAGGACAAGTACTGCATGGTCTCTTTGATATGAACTAACATTAGTTAGTGAACTTGGAGAATTTCAGTTCAGAACACTGGTTATTAGGAGATAGAAATAGCAGAGAGATTAGGCTATTGTGCTGAAGGGATAAACAGGACTGGTTATAAAAATTCAGAAATGGATAGCACAATACTATCTGATTGTAGCACAATAATGCAAGTACACTGGATGAAGGTGAATGTGAGAATGATATATAGAGAGGGACTGAGGGAAAATATGAAACCAGAAGGAAAGATAGAAGATAAAGTCTGACATGTTATATTTTAGGAATGCCTAGAGTATACAATGATAGTGAATAAATGTAAAAATGAAGAAACGTTTTTGCATGAGAAAGAATAAAGGAATGTCAATATCTTTGTCTTGAAAACAGATGGCGAGTCATATTTTAAAACTTCAACTTCTGTGTGAGATAAAGAAATAAATGTTTGTTTGGTGCAAAATTTACATTTTGACTAGTGCATTTCCCAATTTAACTTATATGGATAGTTTAATTGAACACCATAAGTACATGTAACCTTGAATACAACATGAGATTTAGTTGGTTTGTCCAGGTTAGTGTGATGCCCTGATAAATCCCAGAGTGATTTGAACAGTGAATAAAAAAGTGACTGCAAAGTCACCATGATGGAATGGGGAGAAAGGGGGAAAAATTCGACTTCCCCATTTGGAGATTTCCTGATATTCTCACGAGCAGTGGGGACAACCAAATCAATAGGCCAAGCCCTCAATCTTGGAGTTTGCTGCTATGAATCTTATCACTGCAAAACATAGGCTGAGTCTGCTTAAAATTAGGCCTAAGAATCACCCCCAGAAAGCCTCTTTTGTTGCTCAGATGTAGCCTCTCTCTCAGCTGACATGGCAAAGGAATTCACTGCCATGCCCCCTCTACATGGGACATGACTCCCACAGGATGTAAACCTCCCTGGAAATGTGGGATAGAATTCCTATAATGAGCTGGGACTCATAATGAAAGGATTATGAAAATCATCTCAACCAAATGGGGGAAGAGAGAAATGAAACAAAATAAAGTGTCAGTGGCTGAGAGATTTCAAATACTGTTGAGAGGTTATCCTGGACATTATTCTCATGTATTATATAGATCTCTCCTTTTTAGCTTATGGTGTATTAGAGTGGCTAGAGGGAAGTGTCTGAAACTGTAGAACTGTGTTCCAGTAGTCATTTCTTGAAGATAATTGTATAATGATATACTTTTGTAGTGTGACTGTTTGTTTGTGAAAACCTGTGTCTGATGCTCCTTTATGTACAGTATGGACAGATGAGTAAAAAATATGGAAAAGGAATAAAGAAATAATAGAGGGAACAAAGATTAAAATAAACTTAGTTGATTGAAATAGTAGTAGTCCATGAGAGGGAGGGGTAAGGGGTATGGCATATATGAGTTTTTTTTTTATTTCTTTTGCTGGAGAGATGCAAATGTCCAAAAATGATCATGGTAATGAATACACAACTATGTGATGATATTGTGAGCCACTGATTTTAAACATGTCAAGAATGCTTGTATGTTTGTTTGGTGATTACAATAAAAATATTTTAAAAAAAGAAATGAGTACATAGCTACATCACCAGACAGGATAGCACCAACACCTGAAGATGAGTGCTAGGGAATCTTGGTGACAGCATTTGGGGTCTGACTGGTAAAAATCCACAGCAATGCATCCTCTTCCCAGGTAAGATTCTCTCTCTCTTTCTCTGTGATGAGATTCTCTCTAGTTTAACTGTGTGCATGTAATTTATATGGTATCTTACACAATAGTGGCTGGATTCCAATTAGCTTACGTGACTGGTCCAAGTGGTCCTCTGGGAACTGGCTAGGCTCCAAGAGGAGGTTCCTGGGACCTAGATAACTCTTTTTATTGAAGTACATCTCTTTCTGGTAGAGCTACTCTCTCAGGTAGAGCGCACATTTCAACAATTTATAACCAAGGTCACATAATGGCTACCTCAGTTAAGCATAACAAACTCTGCAACAATTTTTTATCAAGATCTCATAATGGCCACTTCAGTTGAGCAGAATAGACTCTACAGATTTAGATTTCCCATTCAGGGGGAGGGCATTGCATTCACCTCTTGAGTTGGCTTACAGAAGAGAGGCCACATCTGGACAACAAAAGAGAATCTCTTGAAGGTGACTCTTAGGTCAAAATTTAAGGATGCTTTTCCTATCCTTTGCAGGAATAAGTTTTATCAGTATGATCTCCAAGATCAGGTGCTTGGCCCATTGATTATATTGTCCTCACATGCTTGCCAGAATATCAGAAATTCTCCAAATGGGGAAGTTGAATATTTCATCCTTTTTTTGCCAGTCCTCAAGGGAACCTTGCAAATATTTAATTCACTGCCCAAATTACTCTGTGATATATCAGGACATCACACTAACCTGGACCAATGAACAAGATCTCATACTATATTGAAAATTTCATGAACTCAGCATGTGCCACTCGGTTGTCCATACAAGTTAAATTTGGAAATCCATCACCTGAAATATCTGCTGAAGCCTTTTGTCAGGTGCTTTGTGTCTTGGTGCCTCTCTGTCTCTTTTGAACCCTGCCACCTGATTCTTGGTGCATCTGGCTCATTCAGGCCCTCCAGGACCTCTGTGCACCAGAATAACAGTGGAACCCAGGAAACAGACTGTTGGAAAAAAGCATCCCAGGGTTCCATTCTGCCCAGATGTCACCTGCCCCACTGCCTAAATGACTGCTGCCTGTCTTGCAAGGTGGCCCAGAGGCCATGCAGGGCTGGGGATCAGGAGCAGAGGGCCTGGGCTTGTGGAGTTCTTGCACAGTGGGGCAACAAGCACCCCTGACCAGACACCAAACACAGGGGCCACAGCATATGCACCACAAATCCCTTTCACAGTTGTCAGAGGGTGGGGACTGCCCACACCTGGACCCAGTGGCAGTGGCCTGGGTGATATTGGAAGTGGCAGCAGCTCAGGGAATCCCATGAATGCTGTGGAGCCCTGCCTTTCCAAATGGACCACAGGTCTTCTGCCAAGATGAGACCTGATCATCATTGCCAGCTCCAAGGGCATCTTTCTCCTGCCCCTGAGGGCACGACATGCTAGCCCCCATCTCAGGTCCTGACTGCACCCAGCCAGAACAGAGGGGATGGGAGCCATCATATTGCCAAAATTCATGAGCAGACTGGATTTTCACCACACAACTGAGAGATTAGGCTGTGCACTTAGTCATTTCCCAGGTCTGATGTCAGAGCCTGGCACCATACATGTGCTGTGCCCAGCCCAGATGATCCAGCGGCAGGAGTGCC
The DNA here is from genome assembly GCF_023851605.1 of Tamandua tetradactyla. Taxonomy (NCBI): domain Eukaryota; kingdom Metazoa; phylum Chordata; class Mammalia; order Pilosa; family Myrmecophagidae; genus Tamandua; species Tamandua tetradactyla. Next base: position 115,139 of record NW_027518282.1, read on the forward strand.
ATGGCTATATGGGTACAGGTGCAGAGTCTGGATGAGATATGAAGGGTCAGACCAGAGCATAGGGCAGAGGACAGTTGGAAGGCCACAAGCTAGGGGCAGCAAACCTATCAGTTGTTGGGTGGCCAAGTAGGCCTCTGGCTTCCTCATTCCTCTGCCTTGGCATGCTTCTGCAAGTCCACAGACCCACATGGACCTCGGCAGAATGGGTGGTGCAGTTTCATGAGGGATGATACTGAGTGGTTGCATGGGTGGTTGGACAGACCTGCTGGCAGGGGGTGCTGGTGGTTCTGGATATGGGAATGGGTAAAGCAGGACCCAGGAAATGATGGACAAGGTGGACACACTGAGCATGGTAAGTCGTGGGATGATGTAGGAGGAGAGTGCCTGGGGCTGTCTGGGGACCTAACTAGGCTGGGCTGCATGGAGTATTCCAAGTGACAGTCCCATGGGACACCTCCCATGCAGTACTGGGGGTGGTGAGTGGGTGGACCTGGGCTTGGGTGGTGCTTGCACAGTGGGGTGACGTGCCTTTCACAGGGCAGCAAAGGCAAGGACCAAAGTTTCTGTGCTTCAAACACTTGTCACAATCATTCAAGAGGCAGGGACCATGTCTATCATATCTGGATTTTATTAATATTTTTAATGCACCATTTAATGTTATTCATTAAATTTGGGATTTTTTTTACTTCTTCAAATAAATTTCTGCTACATTTGTCTGCATCCTCTTTTTCTTGTACATTTATTGTGGATATATAAATGCCCTTAAAATCTTAAATTTGGGCTGTATTTCTCTGAGATTCCATTCCATTTTTGTCACTCATACTTTCTCTCTCTCTCTCCTTCATAGGTCATGGCTTCTATTATCTTTGTGATCCATCAGTTCAAATTTGTTATTGTGCCCCATAGTAAAATTTTCATTTCATGTATTTTATTTTGCAACTGCAGAGTCCTAATTTGTCTTTTAAGAAGTTTCTATTTAATTCTCCTGATTTTAATAGACATTATTTCCCCTAATATG
>NW_027518283.1:0-113804 GCF_023851605.1 Tamandua tetradactyla
GATGCTGAGAAGAGCATCAGAAGTATTCATGCATGTGTTAAATGCATGGCTCAGTGAGTGAATGAATGAAGGTAGAATTTTGATGGTCAGTTGAACTCCTGAGCATCACTGAAATCCATTCAGATGGTTAGGGCTAGTGAGAGGGTTGCCAGATTTAGTAAATAGAAATATAGAACATCCAGTTAAATTTGAAATTTTGATTAACAAGGAAAAATTTTTAGTAACATATGTCCCAAATATTACATGGGCCATACTTATACAAAAAAAGAAATTGTTTTTTTATCTGAGATTCAAATTTAACTGGGCATCCAGCCTCCATACCTGCTGTTGAGGGAACAGTTAGGATTCTTTTATAAAAATCAGCATGTATTAAAAAATTTTAAATAATTGAATGTCAGTAATTTAATCTCTACTGTCTTCACCTAGTCATAGCTACCACAAAAGTCTGTTATCCTCAGGAATGGATTTAACTTGGCCTTTTTAAGCTTGTTAATAAAGTAATCATGAAAATGACATAAGCTCTTCTTTTACATTATAGATTTTCCAAATGAACTTAGAATTTAAATTCTTCAGTATCTGTTTTTTTAGCTATCAAATGTCATACCCCAATGCAGAAATAAGGAAATCTCAGTGTTTTTAAAACCCAGTGAATTCTTGCCTGCCATGCCAGAGACCCAGGTTCAATTCCCACTGCCTGCCCATGCAAAAAAAAAAAAAACTAAGGAAATAAATTATCTGCATGGCCTTTGAATCCAGGGCTTGTCACAGTCCTGTGTCCTGAATCCTCCCCACACCCCTAAACAGTGTGAGAAAGAGAGCAAACCCTCAGAAGAGAGACCATATTTACCCTCCTACTTATCTGCTCTGCATTATATTTACCAGCTAAAACTAAATTTAAGTGACAGTAATGAATTTTTCAGTGCTGAAAAAATAAGATCATTGGAACAGATCTGTTAATAATTGATCATGGCAAGCAGAAACCCCAAGGACACTGCCTTTTTCTTAAAGGGATCATAAAGTTTGTCTGTCCTTTGCAAGCAGCACCAGGCAGCATGCTCAGAAATTTTCCATTGAGTCGGTCACCCGAAGAATCAGTTATGGTCGATGATGAGCTTGGAAAGAATGGAGTGATGAAAATACACAACAGGCAAGACTGATGTTAGCTTTTCACATTTCTAACATCTTTTTATCTGGATTACACAGTCAGGACTGGGCCCTGAGCTTTTTGAAGAATTGGCAAATGGCTTCCTTAGAGCGTTTGGTAAAGTTGGGTATTGTATGAGTTCAGCAGTTTGATTTTATTTATACATTGTCCTTGAAATGAAAACATTTTCTTCAAAGCTTGTCTGAGTGTTATAATAAAAACCAAACTTTTGTAGCAATTTTTCTGGTTATATGTAATTATTCTGGCAGAAATTTTAGCAGTCATTCCTAATTCTGGTGATGGATAGCCCAAGCAAAACAAAACCAAAGAAATCAGAAGAGAAATAAGTCTGCAAAAATAGGAACTCTAATCCATTTATCTCATGATTCTGAGGCTGTTTCAGTCAAGGCGAGGTCAGGCAAGCTGTACATTTTCTGTATTTCTCTCAGGGAAGCAGTCTGCACCAAGGATATAAGAACATTGGAACTCACATTGACTTTTCAAACAAGGAGTACTGGCTGGCACCATGTCTTTCATAAACATTATTATTGTGTCTTACTTTTCTAGAGCTTGACATGCCATAGTGACAGACTTTGTCAATTCTCAGCAACACACAATCTCTGAGATATCTGATGCGGATGAGAATGTAACTTTGGAATAAAAATTGCAAATTGTATTTCCAGAAGGATTGTCCCGGGAAGTGGATGCAGGTGTGAAAACTTAGCTCTAGCCAGCCTTTAGTCCTTCTCATATTTACTCAGCAATTCAGTACAAAGCTGGGTGCTTTCAGTTCAGGAGACTGTATTTAAGATGATTTACTATTCCCTACTTCTGTTTGTCAGGTTTCACACGTGTGTGGGTGATTCCTTTTAGAGCATGGGTTTGTGTTTCCACCTGGAAGCTGTGATGATGGCAGCAGCCCGCTAGCCTACTGAGGGGCCTGGGGGTTCAAGGCAGGGGCAGGGGGCTCTTCCTGGCTTCTGACCCCAGCTCTGCCTCTTCCTAGCGGTGTAACCTTGTCCGACTAGTTAACCGCTCCCACCTCACTCCCCTAACCTGTAACAGCAGACACGGGTACCTGCCTCCCCAGACGCCAGGCTTCAGGCAGACGCGCGGGCCAGGCCGCAGGGCAGGGGCGGCCGAGTCGGGGCGGCTGCTCGGCAGGGAATTTGTGAGCGGGACGGTCGGATGGTCACCCGCAGCAGGGACAGCAGGATGGTCACTGATCAGCAGGGACAGCAGCAGCGGCCCCCAGAGGGCCTCGTGCAGACCACGGGAAGCAGGCGCAGGGTGTGCTAAGCATGGGGGCTGGGCAGGGAGCAAGTCCACAGACGGGGACACTTGCTTTATCATCATTCATCGGGCACTCATCGCACCACATACCCAGGAAGAATATGACCTCATTTGATGGAGCCAAAACTTAGGCAACAAACTAGAAAGCAACTGGGACAGCAGGCGAACCCCGGTCTGCCAGCAAAGCTGTGGTGCCTTTCCCCCCAGTTTCACCACAGCCTGTGGCTCAGCTGGTGTCTCCTACCAGGGCCCATGCTGACCCTAAGGCATCAAAGCCAAACGGTGTTTCACTTTAAATGCTAAGAGCTGAACACTCCCATCATTCCTGCTGCCTAATAACTGAAAAATAAACTGTTTACTCTGAGTTTTGAGGCTTTTTTAATAATAACACACAGATGTTATCATCTGTCACTCAATGAAAATAGAGTGATGTGTAACCAAAGAAAAGAAAGAGAAAAGTGAAAGGGACAATATCATGTTCTTTAGGTTCTTCAAAATATCTGAGAGTTATAAACTTGTTTACACCTCATGTGCACTTTAAAAAAGCAAGAAAGATGTTATTTAACATTAGAAGTATTTTGTACAAAGCTGTTACATCAACTTTTTATTACTTTTATCTTGAATGCTTATTCCTTAACTGCAGTGTTTATAAATTGCACCTGGTTAAATGTAAATGAGTCAATTAGTCAGTGTTCCAGATGTCTTGGGAAACATCCAGATGTTTGTAGTCTTAAAAAAAGGTATTTTCAAAACAAACTCATTTTGTTTTCCTACTTTTTAGCTGCATGTGTGAGTCTAGCTATTACGCAGACAACTATAATTTGTTTTTTAGTGTAAAATTAGCTGACTCTTTTCACAGAGAACATCTAATTCCAAAAAATATAAACTTAAAGTCACTTTCAAAGCATTCTAGAAAATGAGAATGGAAAGAAAAAAGACTGTCTGTACTAGGGTTGAGCAAATTTTTTCTATCCAAGGCCTGAGAGTAAGTATTTTAGGCTTTATAGAGCAAGCAGATGTGGCACCATCCTGAATAACATTTTATTTACAAAAACCAGCAGCAGTGGGCTGCACTTGATTGGCCTGAATGCACTGAGGATACCAGATACACTTTATTTTGGGTAATAAAAACATATATGTCATCAGAGATTAGAGAGAGGAAACTTCAAAATGGCAGCACCCGTCACCATCCAGTTGACTTTGAAGATGTGCTGGGCATGCTGACTGGCCACCACCTCCCTGCCCTCCCACCTCTGTCCTCCCCACCCCCACCCCCCACCTCCCAACTCTGTACTGCAATGACCCGTTTAATTTTCTTCACTAAATATTCCCCAAGTTTATTATAAAGATCTCCCAACTCTTCTTTTACATGTGATTTATTAACATTTCATGCTACTTCATTTGGGAAATGCTGGCATAAGGTACAAAGATGTTTGGTTTTAATCATTAGCAAAATTGCTGCTGTTTGTACCTGTCAGTTGATTTGAATATTGGTTATCCAAACTCCTTGTCTTTGAAAAGATTATATTTATAAGGAAAATTACTAACAAGGTGTTCTCCCAAACTTCTGATAAACTTGATTTGTGTAGGTTTCCAAGTGTAGCTGCTGGTGTCGGGTCACAGCAGCACTTGAGAGTGAGGGCCTCTTCTGCAGCATGGATGGTCCACTCCACTGCCACTTCCTCAGATACCCTGCAGGCCTGTGGTCCAGTCACCTGCTGCTTCCTCAGTTTCCCATCCTCTCATGCTGGACAATGCTGCTCACAATAAATTATGTCCCTGAATCCCACCCCTTCCGGATTATAAACTTACCAGGGCAGAGACAACCATTAGTCATTTTTGCATGTTTCTGATATCTAACATCATACCTTATTTCGGGCAGATGCTCAGCAGAGTGAATTCATGTGAAAATCTCACGGCTTGAGGCTCCTGCCGAAATCACCTGCCCCCGGCCAGGGGTTCGGCAGCGCTGAGCTGAGCAGCTGTGGTGGGGGCCCGAGAGCCGCTGTCCGGGCACCTGACCTGGTGCCGTAGGGGGTCAGGGGGCAGTGGTGGGGGTTTATCCCATGGAAATGAGAAAAAGCTACACCCAGGCTTCTTCCCTTGGAGAGCCAGTTGTTAAGACACTTACCAGCACACCACCATATATAGTTTGTTATCACTTCTTTGTTGATAATGTTTGAGTGAGTTGTCTGCCTCCTTACTTAGATCACAAACGCTCTGGACAAGGCCAGTGCTTTTTTTTCCTTCACGGCCTCAGTGCCCAGTGGATGCCTCAGAGCTTCAAGGCACATGATGGAGACATTTGCCTGTGGGTTGAAGGTGTCTGAACACACTTTGCGTGGTGAGCAATGAGCAGGCGTGTGCAGCAAAGGGCCCTTCTGCCTTTGACAGGGTGACCTCCAAGGTGGGTGAGGCTGGCTCGTTGCATGTCCACAGTCCAGCCGCAGGGAGAAGGGAGCAGGGAGGTGGAGAGGCATCCTTGCGGCTTCAAGGCTGGTGCCTAGGAGGGGCAAACATTATTTCCACTCGCATCCCTTTGGCCTACATTGAATCACAAGCCACACGACGCACAGAGCCAGCTGGGAAGTGGAGCCCAGTACACCAGACTGCTGAGAAAGGAACGGGAAGTAGAGTTAGGGGGCAGCCAGCAAGCCATCACACAGTCCAAGTTTGCTTTCTGTTTGTCACAGCATCACAAGTGCTGCCTCAGCTGTCGGTGTGCGAGGGGAGTTGCATCCCTCTTAACATCTGCCCAGAGTGAGCTAGGGACCGCATTAGCACAAAAGTAAACCTATTTTGCCTAGGTCTGGCCTGCAGAAGAAAACTAGTCTCATAGAACTATTTCTTCCAACTTTTATAGGGAAGATTTAAGTCATTCTAAGGGTCTCAGGGATGCCCAGCAAGTTTCCTTTACTCTGTTGCCTCACAATTCCCTCTAACCCATTCTATTATCTTCCAGTCTCCTTTTTAAGTTACTTCAAGTTCTGTCTTCAAAATGGGCTTTTATTGAATATGCTGAGTCATTGCTTCCTGAACACATGCTGAAGTGAAATGTTTTCCACTTAAGCATTACTTTTGTTTGTTTAAAGAAGGGTGCAGAAACAGGCAATGAAATTTATAGAAAACTTCTTTAAACAATCCAAACTTGGTTAATATTTATTATGCTAACTATGCCATCTATTTTTCAGTGATTCATTTTAATCATCAAATTTCAATGTGGAATCACAATAATGGAATGTTTCAGTCAAAACTTGGGAAAATTACAGCACAAATTTACTTGGCAAAAACTATCTGCTAAACAATGACAGCATACCAGCGCTTAAACTTTCATCTGTTGCTAATACTTTCTCTTGAGACAAATTTAAGTCTAAACATTAAACAGGGCTCACGTCATTGGCAAATAGAAGGCCAAGCAGGTGTAGGGGTGCAGATGGTTCCTTGGCCTCCTGGCCCTCCACCAGCACCCTCACACCCCCCCCCCCGGGGGCAAACGTGCACCCAGAGGCTGGTGGGGGGTGGGGGTGGGGTGGACACTGAGGCCAAACAAGTGTCACCTTGCCCTGAGCCCCCTGTGCCCAGCTGTTGCTGCCAGCCCCGTCCTGAGGCCTCGTGGTCCTTCCCATGAGTAAATGTTAATATTCACCATTAGCTCCAGCTCCAGCCTTCCAGAGGCCCTTGCTGGTCAGGCCTGAGACCCCAGAATCTTCACTGTCACCCCATGTCCTGTGGCATTTTGCTGCACTTATTCCCAGAACCACTCTGTGGGAAGCACTTTCTCACCAGAAACCAGCTCAAAGGAGCTTTAAAAATGATGGGTCAGGCAGTGCGATGGTGGCGCAATGGCAGAATTCCCGCCTGCCATGCCAGAGCCCTGGGTTCGCTTCCTGGTGCTGCCCATGCAAAATAAAAGCCTTGGCACTGGGGTCCCCAAGCCCGAACCCCCAGAGCAGCGAGCCCCAGGGAGGCCTCAGGAATCCTGGAACGCCTGCAGCTCATTTTCTGCCAGCCCCCTGCAGCGGAGCTCTGGCCACGGTGGGCAGCACAGAGCCCCGGGGGTGCTACCCGCAGCCTCAGCACCCGCTCAGGTTAAGTCCCCCCGGAGGGGATCCTGGCCTGCCAGTGCCCCGGACCCAGTCGCCAGGGGTGGAGTCATGCTGACACGTGGGGCCTCCTCACAGAGCTGGGGAGCGCGGGGGCAGATGGAGGGGACGGCGCTGCCACAGGAAGGCGCGCGCCGCGGGGAGCCGCCTGGGCGGAGGGCCGGTGGGTGCGCACGGCTGCTGCGCTCGGAGCGCGGCATCTCCGTGTCTCTAATCCGACGCCTTGTTCTCCAGGGCTGCTGTCACCAGGCCCCACACCAGTTGCTCAAACAAAAGGAATTTATTGTCTCACGGTTCTGGGGGCTAGGAGCCCAAAACCGGGGTGCTGGCGGGCCCCGCCGTCCTGGAGGCTGCAGCGCGTGGGGGGACCCGCCGCAGCCACCGCCAGCTCCTCCTAGAAGGACCGGGTCGCTCTGGCCGGAGGCCCGCCCTGATTCAGTTTGGCTTCGCCTTCTGCAGTAACATCCTCCAGGGTCCCATTTACAGATGGGCTCGCCCCACAGGGCAGGTCTGGGGCCCATCACGTCCGGGTGGGGCGGGAGTCAGGCCCCCGTGACCTCTAACCTCTAACCCCTGGGCTTTCAGGCAACCCCTCAGGAGCAACCCCCACCCCCACCCCCACCCCCACCCCAGCGCCCAGGAGACTTCGAGATCGGGCAAAAGCAGAGATAGCGTGACCTCAGATAAAATCGTCAGCAACGACATTTGGGGAGAAAGTGCAGCCGCCGGCGGTACTTATTTCCTCAAGTGACAATTTCGGCTGACTCACGTTTCTCGAAGGCTTCCGTGATGAGCTGCGGCTCAGCCCTGCTCATCAGCCTGGAGCTCACTGCACACCGGGCCAGTGGTCAAGCGGGGCGGTTGGCGGCCGGGAAAGACTTTTGCCAAAAGCATCTCCTCCTTAGAGATGTGTTCTTTCCTCTCCCGCAATCCCTGTAGAGTGAGCACGGCCCCTCCATGCCTCCCCGAGGGCGCCTTGGTCAGTCGTCCCTGAGAAGGTCCCTGTGGGAGGTGGGGAGCAGGACGCTATGGGTCGGGTGGGCTGAGCGGAAAGGGAACGTTCCAGCGAGGAAAGGTTAGAAAGGTAGAGCCTGGTCGAGCAGGAACAAAATTCTCCGCCCTAGTCACACACTGCAGCCCCCCTGGCCGCCCGGCCTCGTGCATTCACAGCTACAATTCTGTAGTGGACAAACCCGCAGGAAGCTCCCTTCCTGCTGGCGGGTGCTGTGCCCACAACACACAAGCAGCCAGGACCTGCCTCTACACGCGGGCTTTTCTCCATTCCGAAGGATGTGGGAGTAGGCAGGACATTGTCCATATTTTAGAACTTCGCCTGCTCTGTGAGACCAAAGGAAGAGAGGTTTATTTTGTCCAAAACCTAAATTTTCTGGAGCACATAACCTAACTCAGCCTGTCTGGATAGATCATTTAAACAACCCAAACTCAGGGAGCCCAGAACAGGAATGAGGTTCTCTAATCCTGTACGACTTAATGTAATGCCCGGATACATGCCAGAGTATGTTGAGCAGATAATTTAAAAGTATCGGTCAGCTGCCTTGAGGGGTAGGAGAAAAAAATATGAAACTATTAAACTTTCCCACGGGGGAAACCCCTGATAGGGCCAAACCCTTGATCTTGAGGCTTGTTCTTGTGAAGCTTATGTAGGTAGCCGAGAGGCTTACCCTAGCTCTAGGCATGCCTAAGAGTTACTTCTGGAGGACCTCTGTTGTTGCTCGGATGTGGCCTCAGTCTCTCTGAACCCAACTCTGCAAGTGAAATCATTGCCCTCCCCTCTATGTGGGACATGACATCCATGGGTGAAAGTCTCCCTGGTGACATGGTAGACCCCCAGGGATGAGCCTGGCCCTGGCACTGTGGGATGGACAACACCTTCCTGACCAAAAAGGGGGAAAGAATTGGAACAAGATGGAGTATCCATGGCTGAGGGAGTTCAAATAGATTCGAGAGGCTACTCTGGAGGCTATTCTCATGCAAGCTTCAGGTAGACATTGCAAATTACCATGGTTTGCCAAGCCCCAATCAAAACCACTCCTGGAAACCCTAAAGAACACCTAGGTCTCCACCTGCGATTCTACAAAGGTCCCATGCACTAAGATTACTTTCCAAAAACCTACAAACTCCAGATGTGTTCTCAGGCCAGATAAGTCCTGAAATGCAGAGGGGCCAGCCTCTCCAGAATATCAACTAGTTCCATCCCCTATTTTATATTTTCAACAGCCCTTTTCAACATGAAAAAGTTAGAATGGGCATAGCACAAATACCCCTAAAAATTGGGAGAGAGATGAAAGAAGAGGGAGGAGTTATAACAGAGAAGATAGGATTTAGTAAGTGAGTATGACTGCAGAATCTTTATATTGGTATTTCTTTTAGCCTCCAGTGTCTTAGAGCATCTAAAAATAAAATGAAAAATCATGGAACTATAACCATACTAAACTCTGAAATGTATTCTATAGCTAATGGTTGTGGTGTGCTCTGATATTTATCACTTTTTTGCATATATGTTATATTTCATAATAAAAAATAAAAATTAAAGAAAAGGATGTGAAATTCATTGCTCTTATGAAGAGATCTCAAATACAGCTATTCATTTAAAAAAAATAGTCCAGATGATAATATTCATTCTAGGTAAATTTTTCATTTCCAACTGAAAATACCTTAGTCTATATTAGATCTAAAGTAAGGCTTTGGGGAATTCCTGAGATGTCCCAAGAAGTTGTTTTCTCCCTTTCTACCACAACCGTTTTATTCCATTGTAATCTTGAAGATTTCCTCTCCTACTACTAATTTTCCATGTACCATCCCTTCTTTCTCCCTTGCAAACATTATGGACTTGCAGAAACAAATAGATGACATATGTGTTTATAAACATAAGATCCTAGGATCTTTAAGATGACAAGATATGTTCCATTACCCAAAGCATCTTCAGCAATTGGATGTGTTGTACTGCCTTTTAATTCATCTTCCAAAATGCTGTTAAGAACTATTAGTGTAGCAACAAGATGGATTAAAATAGCAAACAACAATTCTATTACTTATTAATGAAAAAAATAGTAAAGAATCAAAATTATTAATCACTATTGAGTGACTATAGTTTATGTATCCTGGCATGCCATTAAATTCATATTGGTTAGTAGAAAGGTAAAGAAATAGAACTATGAGATAAGATCTTCATACTTGCAGTTAGAATGTCAAGCTGGGATACTCATTTTATGCCCTGTATTATTCAAATTATAAAACTATAAACATAACATAATATTGTTCTTGGGGAATTTCAGAAGTTTGAAAAAAATATTTCTTCTTAAGTTATTTTCTTATTTTTTAATTCTTTTTACTGTTTTTGTTTTCCTTTCCTTTTCTTTTTTTCTTTGTATGCTGAAGCTTTCTTTTTTTCAGCATGGGCAGATTCCAGGAACTGAAATTGGGCTATGTTGCTTTCTTACATTGATTTATAATTCTTAATTTCATGTTACATTTTGAAAGAGGTATAATTACTTGTAAAGTAGTTCAATGAATACACTTTCACTTTACAAATTCACTATTTAAATATCTACAGCATACATATTAAACATTGGTGAACAGGCCCAGTGGTGCCAAAGCTTGGTACATACATCTTGACTGCTTGGCATATCTATCAGTAGAGTGTGAGGAGAAAATATTAGACCTTTTTGTTTATTTAAAAAACTCATTCATTTAAAAATGGATATTTTAATGAATTCCCATAAATACATAAGATAACAGTACAGAAATACATGTATGTAATTTATAAATACCTATACTTAATAGCAGAAATATTGCCCTTTTTCTGATAGCAGCGCACAATTTTAAAAAGTTGTAGACACTAACCCAAGATAGAAATGTCATTATTGTCTATTTTATGGCTGGTATCTAATGTAGTACTTGCGAAGGAATAATTAATCAGAACTGGTAGGGAAGGACTCTGCATCATATGCATTATATATTATAAATCTATGCATCATCAATTAGATTGTGGAATACCATGGAAATAGACCCAAAGCACACATCAGCAGGTCACCACTTTCCCAGCCTACCTTTTCAGGGCATGCAGAGTGGTGACTGCGCTGATGGGAAATCCTGATGGTTTCCTTAGGAAGCGCAGAGCTGAAACATACCCCATGCACCTTTGAGATTTTTAGTCTTACTGCAAAACAAAATGCAAATACAACAAATAAGCCAGATAAAGTAGATGACGTGCTGGAATTCCATTTGAACCCTACAATGAAGAAAGTCTAAGGAAGAATTTACCATTGAATTTGAAAATACTGAAAGTGAGTAACATGAGGTATGGACTGGGGTACTTATGAAGTGTCTTCTCTCAGTCTTCTGATAATCTACTAATGTTCAAAATCTCAACTTTCAAGATAGACTCTTTTTTATTTTGGATCTTGAAGTCTACTTAGGTTCTGTAGAGTCTTTAAAATTAAGCAAAATGGAGATACAAAAATTCAGGGAAGAATTCCTTTTAGAAAGGATCGATTGGCTGCATAGCTTCTCACACAAATTACAGCCCTGCGATTTTGAAGGGAATGGTAGCATTTTCTCAGAACCTGCAGTATGAGAATCAGGGAGATGTAGGGTGAAGGCAACAAGATTTCTTCTTGGCAGTCAAGCTTGAAGATCAAAGGAGAGAGACTAATCGGGAACGTAAGCAGAGTCACTGGAAAGACAGCCGGTTTTGCTCTGCAGACTGATGGAGTCACCAGGTCTAAAGAAAGACTGTGCCACTAAGGTAGAGCCCGCTCCACCCAGAAGTACAGTCTCAACCTGCCGGAGGACATCGGGGTGTCTCCCTGCAGGTGAGTCCTAGAGCTGCTGTGAGAGCTGGGCTGCAGCCAATGGACTTCAAAGGCTTCTCTAAACCAAGACCATCCCTGTCTGCGACTTGAGTTAGTGCTTCTGCTTGAGCTGATTCCCTCTCCACCAAGGGGCTTCTCCTCATTCGGCGGCTCACACGGGCTCACCTACAGGGAGACAAATATGGTTCGGGTCCTTTCTGATGCCTGTGCCTGCGGCTTCTTATGGTGAATGGGAGTGAATGGGTGGCTTCTGGGAGTGTTTGGGCTTCGTTCCGGTCTCTGAGGCAGAGTTTTTCTTAGGCACCAACCATCAGCCTTCTGGTGTCTTCCTCTAGCTCAGGTTCATCTTAAAAACCAAGAGGCTTGCTCGGACCTTATCACCCTGGATGAGAACAAGTGCCGAGTACGGGGCCCTGAAAAGGGTGGTCTCACCCCAGAGGAGCTCCAGCCAGTCTCCACCCGAGGAGCTCGGCCCCCTCCTCTGCGAGCTCTCTCTTACAAGAAAGGGATTTGTGCACAAAGTCAAACTTTCTCCTCCGCATGGAAGAAGACCCAAAGAAACTACTAACGAACTTGAAGAATAGTGTGGCCACTAGTTATGAGTTTTCTCAAAGGGGCGGCACCGTGATTGCCCAGCGTGCATTGGCAGCAGTCCCCTCCCCCACTCCCACCCCCCACCTATCAACAGCTGCTCCTTCCCTCCCGCCCCACAGTTGGAGCAGCTGGTGGGAAAACCAGTCTCTACCCAGCCCGCGCTGCCGCCGCTGCTCCGCGCATGTCTTCAGGCCTGGCCCAGCCCCTGCAGACCCCGCCTGGCAGCTGAGCTGCGGTCCCCGGACAAGGACAGCGCGTCTTCTGTCTGAGTGTTATCCCCTTGCCGACCAGCCCTCTTGAGAGTCTGGAGAATCAAACCCTGTGCTTCAATGTCTCTCAAGAAACAAATGCCTCCTGGGAGTGACACCCTTTAAATGATGTGCCATGCTTGTTTAAAAAATAAGCAAGTATCACATGGGTGATTTCTTATTTCAGTATAGACACAAATCCTTTAAAAATGTGAAAATAAGATATTGAGAGAAAATGATTATGTAGACCCTTGAATTTGGTGATAAATGGATATGACAGGATAAAAAAAGGGAAGGGCTTTGAAAAGAATTCTAAGGATTATTTGAAAATTTTAGGTAATAAAGGAATACCTGTACATCTTTTTATATTGAAGAGCTAATGGCTAGAAAAACATCTTCTTAATTATAGGCTATTAACCGAGTTATTGTATTTTGACTTTATTTTATTTTAAGAAATAAATGCTTGGCTAGACTTGACCCAACTCCTTTGTTTACCAGGCATGAGGTGCTAAACAAGCCATTAAATTTCTTTGAACCTCAGTTTCTTCATCTGTAAAACAGAGCTAATATTTGTCCTGTTGTGAAGAGTAAATGATATAATTAATATATGCATACTGAGAGGAAAATTTTAACAACTGGTGTTAGGCAAATCACAGATACCTATGAAAAACAGGTGTGCTGGTTAGAAAGTGCTGTGTACCCCAGAAAAGCCATGTCCTTTAGTCCTGATTCAATATTATAGGGTGGAAACCTTAGGTTAGATTGTTTCCATGGAGATGGACCCACTCAGTTGCGGATGTGATCTTTTCATTAGATGGAGATGTGATGCCCATTCCAGGTGGGTCTTGAGTAGCTTACTGGAGTCCTTTAAAGGGGGAAACATTCTGAAGAAAGCTCACATGCAGATGCCTTGAGAACAGCAGCTTCAGAGTCAACCTGAGAGCCAGATGTTTGGAGATGCAGAAAGAAAACACCCCCAGGGAAGCTGTTTGAAATCAGAAGCCAAAGAAACAGCAGGCACCAGCCACGTGCCTCCCCAGCTGACAGAGATGCTCCCGGCCCATCGGCCTTTCTTCAGTCAAGGTGTCTTCCCCTGGATGCCTTGGTTTGGATATTTTTGGGGGACTTAGAGCTGTAAACTTGTAATGTAATAGATTTCCTTTTAAAACCTGTTCCAGTTCTGGTATATTGCATTCTGGCAGCTTTAGCAAACCAATGCAGTAGCCCCCTCCTCTGGGGTGGTTGGGAGCACTTGTTAAGTGGCCAGCTGCCCCCTGCTCCCTTTTCTCTTGTAGGCCCTTCCACACCCTGTGGGGGGGGGGGAATGTTAAGTTTAGTAAAAAGGCCTGGCCAGACCCTACACTGGAGACTGGGAAGGAACAGCCCAGATGCTTCTCAAGAGCTCTCGGGGGTAGGTCCCTTCTCACAAGGTGGGTGGAAACCACACGCAGAGGGCACAGATTGTTCCCTCTTCTCCTGTGTGAAGTGGGGTGCAGAGCTGCTGCCTGCCCTCCCTGACCCGAGGGCTCTCAGCCTCCCCAGGAGACCAGCCTGGCCGGGACCCTCCCCTGGTGCCTTTGGACGCTGCTGTGCAAGTGACAGGAGGTGACTGTCCTTTCTGGACTCTTCCTTCTGGGCAGTAACAGAGGACATGTGCTGAAAGTCCCCGCTGTGCCCTGAGCCTGTGTCCCCATGGCACCTGGTGGTACCTGCCCCTCCACAGCTGGTACCACAGTTCATGGGAATGGTCCTTAAACTTCAAGTATCTCAGTGTCTTTATCTGCCAGATAATGATAATGGGGCTGCAGAGAGTCCACGTGTGTGCATCAGCTGAAAGAGGCATCTGACCACAGATAAGCAGATGCTAGCTGCCATTTTCATTGTTATGAGTAATTCCCAATTCAGAGACAGTTGCCTATATTTTGTACATACAGTGAGTGTTTATTTTTTTTCTTCAAAATATTATCCCTCCCCAAACTAAAGTCACCTTAAATTAAAATCTCAGGTTATAGGGCATTCCTTTAATGATTTCATCTTGAATGATAAAGAGCTGTTTTGGGAAAGTTCACCTGAAATAGCCTCAATCAATGTAAATTTCAGTGGTTTATAAAGGTCACCCCAGAGAACTGGTTACAAAAAAGGAGGCAAAGAAATTCAACTCAGCTCCAGTCATTATTCCCAAGTACAACCTCTCAATTGCAAGTGTTGAATGACATTGTAAATAAGACCTAAAGGTCACGTTTATAAGTCACACAATAAGCAGTTACACTATGGAGAACACAAACAGCAAGTGAGACCTTCCAGCTGTGGGTGAAATTTCAGTAAAGGCAGCCTGACTGTATTTTTTAAATGCCATATTTCAAAGGAGTTAGAAAGAAATGAACTTTTCCTCTGGAAAACTGTCAGATAACTCAACAGGAGCTCTGTTGGTGACAAGGGCAGCCCTGTCAAATGTGAACTGCAAGACCAGGGCCAGGGAGGCTGTGTTTTAGAAAGCAATATCATATAGGTGCCATACCAGGTGGGATTTCAAATATGATTGCATGATTAAACTGATAAGCTCAATATTGAAGGTATTTGACTATTTCATCTACAGCCCAATTTATTTGCCTAGTCAATGTGGCCATAAACTTGAAAGAGGATCTCTTCTCTCAGAGAATAGGCATAGCCCTACACGCTTAGGTCCCTTCTGTTTGGGCAGACATGGTTTCCTAAGAGGGAATGAGTGGCTCTGTAAACCAGGAGAGGAATCTGCTGTGCCCCGAGAGAAGGGCAGGAAGGCTGACCTTCTAGGAGGGGCAGGGGTGTCTGCAGAGAGAAGGGCCAGTGCACAACCCAGCCATGGGCAGATGAGGGCCAGGAGAAGAACGGAGATGAACAATGCTTGTCTGAGGTTATCCCAGGGCCCCAGCTCTCCCAAAGTTTCAGAAACTTCCACACTCTTTCAGACGTTCTGGGTGAGAACAGTTTTTGTGGAACTCAAGAAGGGTCGACATTTGGCATTTGACCTGACACTGGAACTGAGGCCAAATACCCTTAAGCATACAAAATGCCCCCCAGGCCTTGCTCCTTAACTTGTGGGGAAGCCTGAGGAAGGTTCCAAGCCTTCACCCAGCTTCTGAGCAGAAGCTCAGTCGCACCTGCCCCAATACCACTGCAAGGGACACAGGTGACAGCTGGCCACCAGTGGGGACCTGGGAGCCCGGAGGCACTTTTTAAACTTAAGATGCTTTAGTTTTCACTGTTATTACTTTCTTATCCAATAACTTGCAGCAAAAATTTAACTACACCAGCTACAAATACAATAGAACTATTTTAATATTTTTAGGTCATAAATTGAAAGGTTTATTTTTAAAAATACCATATAAACTGAAAAGATAACATAAAATAATGAGAAAACTAAGATCAAATACATCAACACATTTGGATGGTTTTAATTCGTTTTAAGCATAATTTAATATTGGATTTAAGACTGGATAACAAGCTCTCAAGTGGCTGCCCCGTGGCAGCGTGGGGGCCCGTGCAGGGCATCAGGATGGCCCCCGGGGCTGCTGGAGCGCTCTGTAAGGGCCACGGGGGCGTGAGCGGGAGCAGGTGCACAACCCCCCGCTCTGCGGAAACTCAATGACTCCTTGGCATCAGCGGGCAGCAGGGGTCCCTGTGTCCAGGTCTCCGGAAAGTCCAGCCACACCCCCACAGCCCTCTCTGACCAGGCCCACAGCACAGGGCAAGTCTATTCTATAGCTTTTACAGACTCCATTTTTTCCCCAGGATTGTGGTGTCCCCAGGAAACCCAGGTCCACCTGCTACGAACCCGCTTCCCATGCCCGGGGCAGCCATGGCTCCCAACCCAGGTTCTCCCACTGGCTGAGCGCAAACTGCCCGCGGCCAGACGCGGAGCTGTGGGCGGGAGGCGGCTCTGCGCGCTCTCGGAGGCACAGTGTGGGGTCCGCTGGCTCTGGGCAGGGCCTCAGGGGCCCACTCACCGTGGGGCAGCGTGGCCGTGGGGGAGCGTGGCTGTGGGGCAGTGTGGCCATGGGGGGGCTGCCTCGTGGCTGGCTCATCTGACCTGCAAGTTCCGCTCAGGAAAGAAGACCTGTGGAGAGAGTGAGGTCAGGGGATTTGCTCTTCCCTGGCCCCTTGCCAGCACCGCGCCACTCCTGGGGACAGCGGGCCTGCCCTCCCCAGCGGGGCCTGCCCAAGACGGGGCAGAGCAGGGCCCACCGTAGCTGAGCCCCCAGCGCACAGGCCCAGGCCGGGGCCCTTACTGCGCCTCGCCCGGGGGCTGCGTGTTTGACTGGGAAAGGGTGCATTGCAATGTGGCGGGATCCGTCTGGTGTGGGGCGGGGCCCTGCCTGCTGCTCGGCATCCTCTTATGGCCGGTCCGCTTCGAGCCCGTGTTTGGTGGCCCCTGTCCCCACCGCCAGGCAGCTCCGTCGCCCGTGCGCCTGGCCCCACACGTGCAGGTGGCCGCCCACAGCGTCCTGGCCCTGACGACCTCCCATGGGAGCCAAACTGTTCCTCAGGGAAGCCCCCGATCCTGTCTGGGTTTCCCAGGGATGCCAGATGGAGTACAGGGTGCCGGGTGAAACCCGGAATGGGAACCCCGCAATGCTCCTCATGGCGTAGAAGCTCCCCGCGTGGTATTTGGGCCGCGCTGATACTGAAAGCCCATTTGCCATCTGAAATTCATGCTGAACCGCCGTCCTGCGTTTGTGGCCCCGGCGACATGGATGGGGGCCCGGCCCAGCGCCAGCCCCTTCAGCCAGTGGTGGGGCCGCCCGCACCTCCCCCGCGAGCTGCTGGGCTCAGTCCCCAGCGCCGGGCCAGGGGCTGAGGGCGCGCACTGGGCTGGGGGTGCAAACCACAGCGGGGGTGGGCAGGGCCACAGGAGGGGGACCCCCCAGCTGCACCTGGAGCTGAGCCCTGGGGGCACCTGGAGTGGCGTACCCTCCCACCCGAGGGGAGGCAGGAGTTCCGCGGTCCTGGGGGAGAACCGCTGTGGGCGGTGCCAACACGTCACGTCCCGGTGGAAGGCGGTGTGCCCTGAAGACAGGAGCCTGCGGGTGGCGGTGCGACCCCGATGGGTGGCCCAGGCACTGCCCAGGTTCGGATGCGGACATGGGAGGCAGGCGGCCCAGGCTCAGGTGCGGGCGTGGGAGCAGGAGGCCCAGACATCGGTCCCCAGCCTCTTCTAGTGCTCAGTTTAGGTGCCTTTTCTGGAGGGACACTTCCCCAACCCCACCCCGACCCACGAACACGTTCAGAAATTCAAAGGCGCCCCAAGTTTTCGTGCTGACTTCTGTCACAACTCTTTGTGTTTCCCATTACAGGGTTAAAGGCATTTCAGCCAATTTAGTTACAAGCCTGCCTCAAAGTTTTACTCCAACCTCGGGAAGGGCCCCTAGTAGGCTGATTTCAAGACTCTCTCTCTGCAAGAATATTTTATAGTTAAAAAGATGCTGATTGTCAAGCAGATGCAAAAAGTGAGGAATGTTTGTTAAAAGACCACCAGGTCACTTGGTTTCTCTGAGCAAATCTTACTCAATTAAAATGTTCTCAAGGAATTGTTTAAACATTTTATCAGAATTGAAACTTTCTCTCAAATGCATGCCTGAGTTACATTACTCAAAATATGTTCTTTTTCAGATCAGACTTGGGAAAACCTCTTTAAGGCATGCGTGTCTCTTTCTATTCCGCCTGCCTCTAGGCCTGGAGGTTGAGCGGGTTTCCAGTTCCCATTATCCCCTGGAACATGTGCCGTGGCAGAGGCCATCCATCAGGGTCATGGCGGGGCTGAATACATTCATGTTGCACACAGAAGCCCTCACTCTTCCCGGTGCTCCTATATTGGGAGGCAGAAGTCCAGCTGTGGTCAGATAACCACGAGCCCTGCAAGTGTGTACAAGATAACTTCCGAGGCATGAGTGTTTTGCCCCTGGCCCCTGGCCTGCCCCAGCACTGCCCTTCCCGGTCCAGTTACTTTGCAGGGTGAAAAAGACAGAAAGTAAAGTCCCCTGAGGGGACTCCTAACATCCTGACCACATGCTGTGACCATCTGGCAGATTTCTGCTAACTCTCTGCTCTAGGGACTCTGGTTCCCCTGTGAGCCCAGCTGCAGGACAGCACTGGAAGAGGGGCTGCACTGCAGAGAGGAGCGAGCCCCCTGGGCCATGAGCCCAATTACAAGTTGTGGCCAGACAGGCCGGTCCACAGAGACAGAGTTGCTGGTGGGGTGTGCAGAGGTGCTGCTCGCAGACTCAGGGCTTCTTTTGGGGCTGGTGAAAATGCTCTAAGATTAACAGTGGCAATGACTGTGCAACTCTGTGAATATGCCAAAGCCACTGAAACAAGCATTTTAACCATGTATTTAAAGGTAGGTGGCTTATATCTCAATAAATTTGGAAACAAACGAAGAGGAGGCGACCAAGGGTGGAACTGAACCAGGGAGGGTAGAGAGGGGAAGGGACAGGGCAGGGAGAATTAAAAGGCGAGGACTCTCTGGTCTCCCCTCCAGCCTTGGACCTCCAAGCTGCAATTGACAAAGGTGGCCCGACAGTTTAGAGATTGGGTCCATGCTCTTAGGGACCCAGGGGTGATGGGACTGTGCTCAGCAGTGTGAACACGTCTTCATCTGGACTGCGTTTAGAGGTTGGGTCCGTGCTCTTAGGGACCCAGGGGTGATGGGACTGTGCTCAACAGTGTGAACACATCTTCATCTGGACTGCGCTCAGCAGTGTGAACACGTCTTCATCTGGACTGCGCTCAGCAGTGTGAACACGTCTTCATCTGGACTGCGTTCAGCAGTGTGAACACGTCTTCATCTGGACTGTGCTCAGCAGTGTGAACACGTCTTCATCTGGACTGTGCTCAGCAGTGTGAACACGTCTTCATCTGAACTGTGCTCAGCAGTGTGAACACGTCTTCATCTGGACTGTGCTCAGCAGTGTGAACACGTCTTCATCTGGACTGTGCTCAGCAGTGTGAACACGTCTTCATCTGGGCTGTGCTCAGCAGTGTGAACACGTCTTCATCTGGACTGTGCTCAGCAGTGTGAACACGTCTTCATCTGGACTGTGCTCAGCAGTGTGAACACGTCTTCATCTGGACTGCGTTCAGCAGTGTGAACACGTCTTCATCTGGACTGCGCTCAGCAGTGTGAACACGTCTTCATCTGGACTGCGCTCAGCAGTGTGAACACGTCTTCATCTGGACTGCGCTCAGCAGTGTGAACACGTCTTCATCTGGACTGCGCTCAGCAGTGTGAACACGTCTTCATCTGGACTGTGCTCAGCAGTGTGAACACGTCTTCATCTGGACTGTGCTCAGCAGTGTGAACACGTCTTCATCTGGACTGCGCTCAGCAGTGTGAACACGTCTTCATCTGGACTGCGTTCAGCAGTGTGAACACGTCTTCATCTGGACTGTGCTCAGCAGTGTGAACACATCTTCATCTGGACTGCGTTCTGGTGGTGTGGACCCATTGGAAACAGCACCTCCTGAAGATGTTCCTGCAGCTGAGGAGTGGTCCAGCGCATCAGGTCAGGCTCTCAGCCAGGACTGGAGTCAGCCACGGGGAGCAGCTGGCAACAGAAGTGAGCAAACCTGGGAGAGAGAGGACAAGATGGCGCCAGGGGCATTGCCACGGATGAAAAACCTGGAACCTCAGAGACTGCTGGCCAGCCAGGAGATCCTGACCCCAGGAAGAAGCAAGGCTCCCAGGCTCTGACCCCATGAGCCCACACGTTCTTTAAGTCAACCTGTCATACAGGGTTTGCTTTCACAGCTGGGAAGCTAAAACAGGAACTTTAGGCACATAAGTCAAGCCAACCCTGAAACCCAGTCCTTGGTGAACTGTGTAGGGATTGGAACCATTAGCTTGAACCTAAGGAAGAGACAGTTTTGCACAAGCCTCTGGATCCCTCTGTCTGGCTAATGGTGCAGGGGTGCAGCCGAGCCTCCCTCCACAGTGAGGGGTACAGGGCAGGAGGTACCTGGCTTAGAGTCCCTGTTGATGGTTTCAATTTTAAAATAGGATCAAACGTAAACCTCAGAGAACCATTTACCCAAGCTGCACTCTTTTTGTCCTTATAAAATTGATTTTATTTCATTGTGCTGTAGCATTATATCATCTGCCCATAATAAAGGATACATTTAAAGAAACAGCCTCTGACATGTAACATCATATTTATTGTAGAGTGCGTCCCCAAACCATGTTTATGGACTCGACTGTGTCTGAACTCCCCGAAGTTTCTGTCAAAGGCACAGATGCAAAGCTGCTGAATCAGAACCAGGGGCTCTGAATTTTGAATATTAGAAGAGTACGTCCCAGATAAGAGCGACTACTTGTTTCACAATTTCCTCCTTGGAACACATTTCTCCCCCTGCTCCCTGCTGACATGACTGTTCTGAGCATTTCATGCTGTCTCCTCCCCCGACTCCACCCCACCACGCACAGGACTTAGAGACAGTGGATTTGGTAATTGATCATCTTTCCCTCCTGTGTTTGCCAGATGTTTGCATTTGATGTGCTAGAATTTAATGTACTTCATGGATTTATTTTATCTTGTCTGTTACACATCTTCATAAGTCACCTCAAACACTTTTTCCACAAGTGGGGTACATAAGATTTTTAATGCTCTGAGAAGTCAGGGTCATGAAGCAAGAAGACCCTGGCCTCTGCCAGTCCTTCCTTGATCGCGTGATGGTCACAGCCCTGGGGACATGGGCAGCGGCCTTGTCCGAGGGGCAGAGACATGTCTACAGCTCCAGGAGTTGTGGAGGTGCAGCCACACTCTTTCCAAAACACCCCTAAATCTACAGAAGAAGCTGAGTTCCAGAAAGACAGACGCACTAATCGACCTGACAAGACACTTGGGATGAGCAGGCAGGTCCCCGAGTCTCCACCGTCCTTTTCCTACTGTCCCCAGGTCATCTGCCTACTGGCCGCTTGTCACTTGCGGAGGCTCATGCCTCTGCCTCCGAGTGGGGCAGTTAGTGTGTCCTAAAAACTACCCCAACAACCCGAGACCTGGGACGGGGAAGCCTCCACAGGCTGGGGGCCCTGCAGGGCGCTGGGGAGGTGAGGCCACAGCCCCCAGGGTGTCCGGGACCACGGGCCTCTCCTCAGAGTCCGGGTCCACCTGGGCCCCTCTGGGCTGCCCTAAAATTCAATCTCCCATCCTCCCGATGGACCCCTCTAGGCAAGGGAGAGTCCTCACGCTTCCGTGGAGAAGCTCAGTGTCAGGTGAGCATTTTCAAAGACAAATATTTGTCGAGAGAGAGAAAGACAAAGTGAAAGAAGAGTGATGGTAGTAAACTGTAAGAGCAGCTCATCATTTCATACACCGACCGGCCATGGGGGTTGTCCTGAAACTGGTTAGGATTCGACGGTGAATGGTTTTGAATCTATTACTCAAACAATGCGTAGTCGAATTACAAAATACAGCAGCAGGCACAATTCCTCTTAAATCAGTTTACTACTATCCCTCTCTTTCACTTTTTCTCTCTCTACACACACACATGCACACACACACACACACACACACACACACACACACACACGTGCCTCCAGCAACTCCCTCTCAAAGCTGCATCATTTGGAGATCAAAGTTTCTACATTCCCAGGTTTGATGGTCTTCTGAATAATTGCATCCAGTCCCAAATCACTGAAATTTTCATTAAAGTTATTTGCTCTTCTCCAGCCACATTCTTCATTGCTCACTCAGGGAGAGTGCTGGGATCACTGTCTAGCTATTTTAAGAAACAAACCCATCAGTCAAAGTAAAGATAAGATGCATTCACAGCAATCGTCCACATAGTTTGTTTAGGTGTTTTGGTTTCGGCATGTCTGCACCTAAAGGAGGGTCAGCCCTGTGATTTCTGCAGCATAACTCAGGCTGCTCATAGCTTGAGCTGTAGTTTCAGTTTAAATTCTTGAGCTATAAAGGAAACATTGAAAATGTGTCTCAGAAAGCAAGTTTCCTTACTCCTTAGCCCCTCAGTTTCCCCATCTATTAGTTTCTCTTCTTTCTAGTTTGGAGTGAGATTAAGCGAGACAGACGTGACTCACTTAGCACAGAGGGATAGTAGTAAACTGATTTAAGAGGAATTGTGCCTGCTGCTGTATTTTGTAATTCGGCTATGCATTGTTTGAGTAATAGATTCAAAACCATTCACCATCGAATCCTAACCAGTTTCAGGACAACTCCCATGGCCGGTCGGTGTATGAGATGATGAGCTGCTCTTACAGTTTACTACCATCACTCTTTCACTTTTTTTTCACAATAGGAAGCTATTACTGTTATCATTAATAACAATAATAACACCACAATAATAAGGAAAATTAGCTGGGTTTGTAGCACAATTGGAAAAACTAAAATAACTAGAAACTACTTTTCATGCTATTCCTGAGTGGCACCCTCATCTCCCTTGGCATTTCCTAGGAGCTCCAATTTCAGAGTGCTACACTCTGTGGCTTTTGTAAAGTTATGCGCTGATAATAAAACACACTGACACTATTTTCTCCCCGTGTGACAGGGTCTCACATCTGCTGAGATGACTTAAGGTCATCTTCATGGAAACCGGTGGTGGAAGCAAACGTAGGGGCCAGTGAATGAGCCAGTCACCTGCCTGCTCCGGGACAGACTTCAGTGTTCTCACGGCTTGTGCTGGGGCACGTGCTGACAAGTGCCATGGGTTTCTCCTCCTTCTGGTCAGCTTTTGAGCCCTCATCTGGCCCTTCGTGTAGGAGATGCGGTGCCAGAAAGGTCCTTCCTCGGTGGGCGTCGGCACAGGTGGGGAGATCAGGGTGGACGGTGGCAGCTGCCCAGCTCCATGGTCCGGGGAGGGGCTCGGCCGAAGCAAAATAGCACCCCTCTTTTCCAGCTGCCTGTGAGTCACAGTGTCCGGAAGGATGAAGATAATTGCACATTTCTCTATACTTTATTGACCATAAAAAAAGCTATAACAACAACAAAGGATCAGAAGAAATTCTGTGGATGTGTCATTTTTCTCCTGGTTCCTCTGGTGCTCCAGGACAAAATACGGATAATATGTATAGGATATTCCATAGTTCCTTTATTTTGGGATTTTACCAGAAATCAGTGTCTGTAAAACCCAAAGCATTCAACATTTATAATATTTAACATTATTTATGAAATTTTTAATACTTAATGAGTAGGAAGGGAGGGTAAGCCAAGGCAGGGAAGAGAGGGGGTTTCCCAGGGGGTGAAATGTAAGTGTCAGTGTCTCAGTGTTTCGGTTCCTGAGTCTGGGCCACACGCATACTTACAGATGTGAGTTTTAGTGTTCTGTGTGAGTGTCTCTGATGTTCTGTCCCACAGGCAGGTGTGGACTCATGCCCTCCTCATGTGTCCCCAGCACTCTTGGCTCGTGGCATCGTTATAGCAACCAGGTGCCAGGGACAACTTTGCAACCATCGGGAATCACTATGACAACAGGAACCACTCAGAAGTAAAAGAAAAAGCATCTTAAATCATCAGCTGGAACCAAAGAGGTCTGCGAGGGGAAAAAGGTGGAGGCCAAAACGGACATGAGGCTGAAGCAAGGGCCCTGCTCCTCAGGCCGGCCCCCCAGGCCCGAGTGCACCAGCCTGGGCCCTGGCTTCTGAGGCATGCGCCCGGAAAAGGCTCTGTCTCCCGGGCTGCGGGCTCATGGGAGCTGAGCCTGCATGCCCGGAGGACAGGTCGCGGGGACTGCGGCCACTGAGCACGTCCATCTGCCGCCAGGGTTCGGCCTCCCCTGCCGCCCCGGCCATGGAGTCTGACCCAGAGACAGTGCTCCGACCCCCTCGCCAAGTCGGTGCAGGCGGAAAACACCAGCCTGAGAGCCAGGCCTGGCTGGCCATTTTCCTAGAAACGGCCTGTCCGCGCCGGCCCCGGGCTCCGCACGCCCCTGCCTGCTGGTTTTCCCTCCTGTGCACACGCCAAGCTCTCCTCACTTCATTTCTGCTTTATTTCCTCACAACCACACCTGTCACCTTCTCCTGTCGCTATCTTCATTCTCTCCTTAATCTCTCATATTCGAAAATCATTTCAAAAATGAGAAAAGAATGTATCCATATTTTAGGGCACTTTCTGACGAACTATATATTTTCTCTTCACAAATATTAATACTGGGCCATTAAAGTCTTCACCTCGGTCTGGCCACTAATACTACAGAAAATACTAAGTGAAATATTTTATTCCATTTGACTACCACTTTTTAATAGCCCATCCCCATTGTATTCTAATCATGAGAAAGGAAATCAGCAAAAACAGGAACCATGCCAGAAGTCAAATTAGTGATTACTTCTTTAAAAATAAATGTTTTCTTCAAGTATAACATATACACACACAAAAGTGCATAAATCCTAAGTGTATTGTTGATGGATTATCACATAGTGTTAATCAGCTCCCAGATGAAGGAATGGAACTTTATATCATACCCTTTCCGTGTTTTAATATAAAAAAAAGAGTTTTGACATAGTTTGCAACCACATCCATGTACATTTTAAGAAGGATAAACAAGACAAAAACATTCCCCAACTTTTAAGGTTTTTTGGCATAACGTGTGCAGAGAGACCCCTGCTGGAACAACTGTAGTTTGGCTTTTGTTTTCTTTCTTTCTTTCTTTCTTTTGGAGAATGTCTAGACTAACTCAGAGAAACAGTGTGGTAAAATAAATAGCTGTGACTGCAGGCTTGTAGGCTTTAATGTCACAATTTCTGACCCAATTTCATTCCAGCAGGCTGGCTTGGGATTTTCTTTCATAATTATTTCTCCACTTATTTTCTTTTGATCTTGTCCCTCTGCCTGCCCGCCTGGAGCTGCTGCTTCTGTGCACCCGCCGGCTCGTCCCCCTGTGTGCCAGGGGGAGGCCTCTGCCCTGCTGGGCACCAAGGCCGCTCCTCGGGTGCTCGTGGGTGCCATCGCCCCGCTCGGCTGCTCCTCCGGACCGGCTGAGACTGAGGACGCGCACCGCCGGGAGGTGGCGGCTGACTCCAAGGTGTACCCCAGGGTTTGCGCAGCTGAAGGGCTCTGTGTCACGTTCACCCTCTCCACCAGGTGATTGGACTGATTCTGGAGTCTGATCCTGTGTGCTTCAGTGTACTGGGTTTCGTCAGACAGCACCGCTGGGTCTGGGGCTTCCAGTCCGCCCCTGTGAGAGCCAGCTCAGGTGGAGAGCAGGGGAATCCGGGCTGGAGTCACCGGAGACAGGGTCCTGCCCAGCAGGAAGCAGGGAGGGGAAGCTGGAGCAATTCTTGTCCCAGCTCCACGCAGGCGGAAAGGCTCTTGTGGCACAGATCGGGGCATTTCCAGAGGCTTTCACATGCACAGGACGTGGGAAGGATGAAGATTTACAACCCACACCTTTCTCATGTTATCTAAAGTGCCCACAACACCGCTCAATACCTGTCCCCTCTCAGTATGTCCCTCAGTGCTACAAAAACCTCCACCCACCAGAAGCCCAGAGCGCCGTGTGCTCAACCAGCTCTCCTGGTCACCTCAGGTCACTCTCAGACCCTCGCCCAGTTCTCTTGATCCCAACCCCCTAATTGTTCCGTGTCTGAAGCTCCCATGCCATGCTGTGCCCTGAAGAGATCCAGAGCTTCAGTTGGACGAGGCAGACAGGCTCACCATGGTGTGTGCAGCCCGCCAGCTCTGCAGACGGCAGAAGTGAAAGCCCAGTGCTCTTGTAAGGGGAATGTTCCATCTCAGGGCTCAGGAGCTGTGGTCAAATCGTACAGCATGAAAGGCTGTCCTTCCCTGGATGGGCCCTGGCTGCATAGGCCACTCCCAGCACATGCTCCTCACCTGCCAAGCTGCCTGGCATTTCTAAAAACATCTCTGTGCATGCTATTATCCAAACTGGAACATCTTTTGCCTCCTTGATTTCCCAAGCCAACAGCTTGGAATCACCTACTTTTTGAAGCTTTCTGAGCCTTCCCCTCCAACGCAGTTGAAAGGAATTATCGGTCAGAGGGAGACCAAACAGATGCAAACCCTCTCAGTACAGGTGTTGGTTCCCCAAAAAGCAAGACTCCGGTGCTGGAAGG
Source organism: Tamandua tetradactyla (assembly GCF_023851605.1). Lineage (NCBI taxonomy): Eukaryota > Metazoa > Chordata > Mammalia > Pilosa > Myrmecophagidae > Tamandua > Tamandua tetradactyla. The sequence goes on from NW_027518283.1 coordinate 26,277, forward strand.
AGTGTGTGCTCACGGGGAAGAGAGGCAGCCAGGCCAGCTTGGGCAGCGGGCCTCGGTCCCCAGGCCGGCAGGGCTCAGTGCCCAACAGAAGCAGGGCCACAGTCCACACACACTTCTGGGGCCTTGGCAGAAGGACGTGCAGCACAGAAGGGAGTGAGGGTGCATGGAACGGCCAGCATTTACCAGACTGCCCCCAGAAACTTGGGGCGAAGTGGAGGGGTGTGTGGCCAGACCCCTGTGAGCTAGGGGATGCGTGTCACCTTAGGGTCCTCAGAGGGGAGCCACACAGCCTTCCCTTCCAGGAGCCAGGCTAACCCATTCCCAAGGGCAGGACTCATTTGGGGTCACAGCCTGTGCTCAGCCCACCCCTCCACCAGACTCTTCTCTTCTGTGCTACGCCTACATTTCGCACACGTGCTTGTGGCCATCCCTTTGACAACTTCTTGAACCTGTTTGTTTGCCTGCCGTGCTCCCCAGTCTGGCAGGTAAGTGTCAGGCCACGACCTGCTATTCTCAGCACCAGCCTGCAGCTGGTTCCTAAAAGGGGCTCCCTGTAGGTCAGCGTGTGGTAGCAGGGGCAGCCAGACTGCGCTCCAACCATCCGAGGGTGTGATCACTGCAAATGTAGACATGACCCCCAGGTAATGTGGAGACAGGTGGGAAAGGAAACAATATTCTCTTCCCTACTGACACGGTCAAGGGCAGTGACCAGGGTGGCCATGGTGTGCCCTGCACCTGGCAGCCACCTGGACTGAGGACGGATGGGGGCTGATGTGCCCAAGGGAGGGAAGAACCCTTAACTCACTTCCAGGGGCCCATGCTGCCTGCGGCAGTGTTTTAACACTCTGGCTGGGATTCAGCTGTGCTCTGGGGAAGGCCAAGGGTGCTGGTGTCCACCCCAGGACAAGCACCCAGAGGAACCGGGAGATATTCTGGGTCCAGAGCAAGACGGTGGGATGAGCAGATGACAGACCTGCTCCCACGGCACCTGGCCTGCTCCCACGGTACCCTGCCTGCTCCCACCATGCCCGACCTGTTCCCATGGCACCTGGCCTGCTCCCACAGCACCCAATCTGCTCCCACAGTGCCCGGCCTGCCCCCACAGTGCCTGGCCTACTCCCACGGCACCCTGACTGCCCCCACAGCACCCGGCCTGCCCCCACGGCACCCGGCCTACTCCCACGGCACCCTGCCTGCTCCCACGGTGCCCGACCTGCTCCCATGGCACCCGGCCTGCCCCCACGGCACCCGGCCTGCTCCCACGGCACCCAATCTGCTCCACAGTGCCCAGCCTGCCCCCACGGCACCGGGCCTGCTCCCATGGCACCCGGCCTTCACCCAACCTGCTCCCATGGTGCTCGACCTGCTCCCACGGAGCCCAACCTGCTCCCACGGAGCCCAACCTGCTCCCACAGAGCCCGACCTGCTCCCACAGAGCCCGACCTGCTCCCACGGCATCCGACCTGCTCCCTCGGCACCTGGGTGGAATCAGGACCTCAGCTTCTTCTTCAGCATCTCTGCAGGAAGGTGATGTACCATGACGAGGCACCTCCCTCCTGTCTGCCAGATGGTTGCTGCACCAAATGTGCAATAAGTCCGATGGCATGGTGTCCCATCCACACACCCCTTATACGCATCCCCCATGTGGCCCCTGCCTGCAAAGCCACCACAGCCTCTCCAGTAAGGCGAGGGGCCGAGAGGAATGTGTCAGCAGTGAAAGTGGGAAGGTGCTCGTCTGAAAGAGAGAAGAACACGTCTCTTCCTTCTGCATGAAGAAACGCTGCTTGCAAACAAAGCACGTTTGCCACGCCGGGCTGCCCTATGCCCAGAGCTGCGTCGTGCGGCCCTCTGCACCTGAGGGGGTCCCCCCCCCAACAAGGCCAGGTCCACGCTCTCCCCTGGCACTTGCTGAAAAATGGGAGTTGGGACGTCTGGCCTCCTCACCCCTGTCCAAGGAACTGGGCCCTTGGCACCGGGGCCTGCTCTTCCTCTGCCATGGAGGGGGACACGTGCAGCGATCCTGTCACCTGGGAACCGCCTAGCATCTGCTGCAGTCGGCGGGATGCACCCAGGGCTCGGGGCCTGGTGGGGAGCAGTGTGCGGGGACAGCTGGCGGGCCGGGGGCAGGGGGGACGTGGCCTGGGCGTGCGCTGGGGGGAAGGAAGCACCTGCGGGGGTGCTGGGTGTGCAGCTGAGGCTGGAGCTCATCGTCCCTGTGGAGCTCGGAATGCAGTCCCTTTCCTATTTACAGTTAATTCCAAGTAGATGAGAGGCAGGGCTTGCCCCTCACTATGGCAGCTTTCTCCCAGCTCCCTTCAGCAAGGACATGGGCATGTAGGCCAGTATTGGTGAAGAAATATGGAATTTAAGGGTGTGACAGCAAAGTTTCCCTAGGAAACTGAGGCTTAGAAAAATGTACATGCTGACACTGTATTTGGGAGGTGCAATAACTGGGAAGCAAGAGCAAGGCAGAGCAGGAAGGAAAGCAAGTACAATGGGACACGTTATCTAATGGGCTGCAGCTTCCTGAGAAGCCCCAGCTGGCTGCTGATTTGTGTGCCACAGACTAGAGTGGACAGGTGAATCCCAGTCTCAGCACAGCCCAGTGGGGACAGGAGAGAGGGAGAGAGGCAGTGCATACCTGCCAACTCCTCCTTGCCCCCTGCTCCACTGGCTAAGGCCCTCCACAGATGGGGCTCTAACCCATCTGCACTGTAGGCTATTGCTGACCTCGGGGCCAGTGCCTGGGAGAGTTTCACAGGTGTGAACAGATGGGACTGGCTGCAGAGCTCTGCTTGCCACCACAGGATGTTGATGATGCATCGTGGGATGAGGGTGACAGAGACTACGATGGGAGACAGAGTGATATCTGCAGCAGGATTTTCATGATAGAAACAGCATGAGCCACCTCGGGCAGCACAGCCAGTGGCCAGGCAGCACAGAAAGCTCTGGTACCAGCAGACACTTGGGGGGACCACTGAAGATCATCGAAGGACACGTTTGGTGTCCTGAGGTAGCCCTGTGAGTGGTGACATTGTAAGACTGTGCCCATGGCTGGGGAAAGGAAATGGGCAACCATTTTGAGTTGTCTGTGGATTCTATAAACTACTGGGTTTCTTTCCAATAAACTAGTTTTCAGCTTAAGTAACCAGAGTTGAATTTTCTCGTTTGCATCTGATGGCTTGAGTTATGCACCCCAAAGTCTTAATCTGGATTCCTATGGATATGAGCCCATTGTAAATAGGACCCCTCAAAGATGGCAGGTGTAGCCAAGGTGTGGGCCAACTGCCAGATCTTAAACTGGGTTATGGGAGTTGTTTATAAGCAGAAGAATTTCATACATAGAGAGAGAGCAAGCCACAGCAGAGCCAGGAGCCAGACATGAACGGAACAGGGAAGGGGAGGAGAGGACATTGCCGTATTACAAGAAAAGCCAAGGAGCCTGAGGATTCCCGGCATCCAGCCTCCATCCCCAGGCCCATAGGTTCTTGTCACCCAGCCCGTCGTGTGGTGTTGGGAGAGCCTAGAGCCAGGACAGTGCCGAGACCCTGGAACCCTGCCTAGCACCTCCTCTTCAGTTTGTGAGATGCCGAGCTCTTTTCCTGCTCTGGATGAAGGAAGGTGTGCGAGCCCACACAAGCACAAAACATGTCTTATGACTAGGATGAATCAGCAACAAGGAATTTTTGAGTCTATTTCAAAAATGTTAAACACTACGTTATAAGGTCTGAAGAAAGGGAATGGCTTTTTCTGGGGGCCACTTAATGTTCTATCTTTATGCATGTGATTTCATTTAAATCTCACATGTGCTTTCATTTAAATCTCCCAGGTGAGTTCATTTAAATCTCACAGCAGCCACCCATGTGGCAGTGTCAGACAGGGAGGCAACTTATGGCTCCTCAATGGCCATTTCATGGAAACCTAAGCATCCTTTTCCTCATACTATCTCTCCCCTATACCTTTATTCATGCTTTTGTTGGTATCTTTGAATTTGTATTTAACACAATTCCTCTCCTATAGTAAGCCTTAAAAAATGTTCAGTAATGGGCGAGGAGGCCTCATTAAGCTACACAGATGTCTTTAAAAATTTTATCAGAGCAGGTGTAGGTTTACAGAAAAATCAGGCAGAAAGTACAGAGTTTCCATATTACCCTCACACACACCTATTATTAACATTTTCAGCTAGTAGGTAATTTGAAAAACATTTAAAGACTAAATAAAGAGCTACTTTGTATTCATTCCCTCTATATTGCAGCCATGGGGTTCGTTTTCTTGTGTGCCATTGCAGTGTAGCAATTTTGGTGTCTCATTGAACTGGTTAAAAGAAGAGTTCACCTGTCCACACCTGTCTGTGCATGTCTGAGATTTCTGTTTGGAAAACAGTCATGAGTGTGATTCCTATCTGCAAATCACTGGGGCAAGACTGAACAGTCAACAATTGTTTCTGTTGTACCTGCCGAGATTCCTGTTTGGCTTTAACAGGCTCATGTTGCTCGTGCCAGGCTGGAGGGCAGCAGCCCAGGACTTGGGGCTCTTGGGCAGATTATCATGTGAGACTCTGGGAGACTCTTGTCCCAACAGCCCCTAGCAGCGTGACACCCCCCAGGAGCTTGGAGGGGGCACCTCCTGAGAGCCAGGTGGTGGGGGGCTTTGGACCTATGTGGCTTCAGGGAAATGTAGCCTCAACCTTCACATGGGCTCTTGGTTTCCATGTTAGTTTTGGTGAAAACACAAGTTGCTATAACAATGAAACTGAACAAACCAGGATTTAAGGAAAATTCTCTCCCCTAATGATCTGAGATGGACTGTGAGTCATTGTGCCCCACAGGGGCTTCCAGGGGCCCTTCCTTCCTCCTCACTTTTACCCTCACTTGCATAGGGCACCCCCAGTTCCAGCTCATGGAAAGGAAGGAGGAGAGGAAGGTGGAGAGGAAGCTGTATGCGCTGCTTTACTGCTACTTCTGCTCACAGCCCTTTGGCCACATCTAGGTGCAAAGGTGGCTGGAGATGGTCGCCTCTAGCATGATGGCTGTTTGCCCAGGCACAGCCCCCTTTCTGGGGGAGGGGACACCACCAAGTTCTGCCACAGCCTCTGGGACACTAAGTGCTCCCCAGGCTTGCAGTGGGTCAGATGAGCAGCGTAGCTCATCCCACCATCAGCACCTCACAAACAGCCTCCCATTTAGAAATGGGGATCTTGCTGACTCCATTCCCTAGAGGTCCATGGCCCAGAGAAACGTAATTCGCCCTGCCCGCCCTTGATGTGGCATATTCCTTCATCTCTCGTCCTGCTTCCTGGTCCCATTCCTGGACCCTGACCCCTGACCCCAGGCCACTGCACCTCTACCATATGCCCGTGTTCCTGGAACTCCTCACACAGAAATCTATTACTATTCACCTTAATCCTTGCAGGGCAGGATAATGTGTGAAGAGATTGTTCTCCTTTCTTTGTCATAGAACAATCAGAAAAGATGAGAGATACTTGTGGTTTATGTTTCGTGTTCATTTTGAATGTAGCCAAACTTCCTCCTTCCCTTAAGTAGGGGTGAGAAGGTGGGATATTACAGGTGAAAAGAGTGGTTCTCTGATGATTCCCTTTTCCTGGGTTTGTTTTCAGAAGTCTGAGTTCACTAAGTGTGTTGTGCTGGGTAGAATCACCTGGGGCATCTGTTAGGGCACAGATGTGTGCCCACCGCACCCTTGGAGTCTCTGACCCAGTAGCCCCGGGGGGGGGGGGGTGCTGAGAACTGGCATCTTCAACATGCTCCCTGGCCACACAGACCCTGCTGGTGGAGGAACCACATGTTAAGATGGGAAGAAAGATGGGGGTCCAAAGAGTATTTCTGAAGCAGCTTTAAAAAGGGCAACAATTTCCCCCCACAAGGAAGAGGTCAGAAGCCTGTGGAGCCCTGAGGCCACCCAGATGTCCAGGGAGGAGGTCAGGGAATGGCCACATCAGTGACTCCAGCCCTGGCCCAAGGGAATGCAGAGCCCTCGGCTTCCTGGGACCCTGCGGGCTTTCTAACGGCTGTAGGAAGAGGGGCTGAACTCCAAGAGGCTCCCCCTCTGCGTGAGCTCTCCTGTGAGCAGGCCTCACAATCCTGAGGTTGAATTCCCCAACAGCTCCATAAGATGAAGAGAAGGATTTAATTGCTTTAAGCATCTCTTGCACGTCTCAGTCTATCAGTAAAATTCCTATACGCTTCATTCACTGAGTTGCTAGCTAGAAATTGGCTTAAGGTATTAAACCTTCTCTCTGTAATTTCTTAATTATGAGCCCCTGACCTGTGAATATCTCCAAGGCTGCAGGGAAAGCATCTCAGAAGATAATATGGAGCCCCATGAATTACCCCTGGAAGAGGGTGGGGGCAGGAGGAGCATGGCCTGAGGCTGCACCCAGGACCCCAACCTCTGCCCACCCGAATGCCTCAGCAGGTGGCAGTGCCAGGAGCTCAAGAGAAGGTGTCCTGGCTGTCCACTCAGCATGCGTCCACCTGCCCTTAACCCTGGGATGTTATTGCAGCAGCATTTGCTATAAACACTTTGATGCCTAAGCAACAGGCAGAAATAAATCCTTTGCAGAAATTATTACTGTTCCCCAGACCTCCCAAACAAAAGTTCACTTTGTATATGCCAAGATAGTTATCACAAGTGTTCTCAATTAGAAGTGTTTTCCATCCAAGCGTCATGAAAAATGAGACTTTTCCAATGTTACTCAAATGAAGTGTTTTTCTAGGACAAAGTTTCTTCTGGGAAACATTCAGGGAATTCTCCAAAATATCTGGAGTGTGTCATGTGATGCTTTGCTCCATTCCTTTCAAAATTATACCTCGTTCTGACTTTGGCCTGCTCTTTACTGTCTGAAGAATAGCTAAAAATGATGTCTGTTTTCTGAGTTCCTTGATGGCCGTTTCCACAGAAAGATGGGAGGAGATGGCTGCTATATTTAAAGGAGCTGAAAACGGAATAAGAGGGTGATATAAATAAGGCTTACCCATTACTGGCAGTGAGGGTCACAGCCAGGAGTAGCGTGGCCGCCCTGCTCTGACAGCATGGTGACCCAGGCTGTGTGGATGCCGGGGCTCTGGGCAGGACCTGTCAGGCTGGGCCCTGGCTAAGTGGCTCCTTGCTTGCTTCATGGGTGGAACTGTCCCTGGCTGCATCCATGATGGTGCTCCTGGGGCAGCAGAAATGGAGATGGAAATGCAGGCCTCTTCGGAAAGGCCACGCTGAGTGACCCGAGTGACCTCCAGGTGCCCTGGGGACTGGCCCCACACATAGCCGGTAGCTGGGATCAAAGGTGTGTGACTCCAGCTACACAGCAGGCATGTCCACACGATTTTAATTTGAACACAAATATATAAAAGGATTGGTTTTGCTGCCATAAGAGCACAGCTGGACCTTAAACTTTCATCAACAGCAAGGGGTGCAGTGCATGGAGGCACATCCGAGTCAGCTGTACTGTGGTCCCTGCGCTGTGGTTTTAGGTTTTGTCCTTTTTTGGCTGAAACGTGGGGACTTATTATATGTCAGAGCCTTTTCCAGGCTTTGCATGTATTTTCATTTAATCTCCCCAGCAATGCCATAAGGCTGGTACTATTTCATCCTCATTTCATAGATGGAGAAATTGGGAACTCAGAGAGGTTGAGCGCATCAGCAGGGAACCAGGAATTGTACCATTTCTGCCTCCAGGTCCCTGGCCCTCAATGCCACCGCAGACTGTCCCCAGGGCAGGCCCTCACGGGCCAGCAGCATCCCTCAGTCCCCGGTGCCCCATGGTCTAATGCACCACAGCGCCCACTGCACCCCCCCACCCACTCAGCTCTTGTCCCTGGCCGTGGTCTTCAGACACCCCTGGGGAAGCCGGGGGCTGGGTCTCCTCAGGCCCTGCCTCTCCACACACCCCTCCCCACGCCTCACCTGGGCCGAGGGTCCAGGACCCCCAAGGTTCCCGCCTTCCTGCACCGAGCGTCTTCCGTGCTCCTGGCACCATGTCCCTGTGACGGCTTGGCCAGGTGACAGCGTCCGGTCATCCAGCCAGGCGAGCCCTGCCTGATGGTTATGACAAGGGCATTTCATGGACTTAAGTCATCCATAGACGAATGGCATCTCTGGCAGACTGCATCTCCTGCCAACTGCAGAGACTGCCTCCAGCAAACAGGGACGTCTCGTCCAGTCATTTGAGGGCCATGAAAGGAGGGATGGCGGCTTCAGTAGTCGGAAGAGAGAACGTCCAACTCCACCTGGGCCGGCAGCCAGTCCTGGGATTGTCTGTCCACTGCACCGAGTCCCCGCTGGCCGCCCACCCATACCACATGCACCCGCCCACCCCACAGTCACAGAGGTGATTCCTGTAAAATCTCACGTACAGGTACATGTTTATATATTTGCGGGCATGTGAATCCTGTGGGTCCCGGAGTTTGTTTCCCCCAGGAACTGTGGCTAAGTGCCCTTCTCACAAGCTGGGGTGACAGAAAGTCACCAAGTAAAGACACATACATGGGGGCCAAGATGGTGGCTTAGTAATGTGCGCGCATTTTTAGTTCATCCTCCAGAGCAACTACTAAATAACCAGAAACAGTACAGAACAGCTCCCGGAGCCACAACAGTGACCAAACACATGGCGTACCCCAGTCTGGACCAGCTGGACTGGCTGCGAGTCTCGGGAACAGTGAGTTCCCCAAGTCGCGTGCACTTCCCCAAGCTGTGTGCACTTCCCGAAGCTGCGGCGGGCTGCGCCCGGCACCCCTCCCCCACAGGTGGCTTCCCGGAGGGAAACGAAAGAAACTCTAATAGTAGCAGAGACTGAGTCCAACCAAACACCAATAGTGGCATTAATAAACAAATTCTGACTACTAAAAATAGGCCCCTAGCTAAGGCGAAACTGGTCAAGGCAGAGGTCACCTATTGGGGTAACTGAAAAAGAGGAAAGGGGATGAAACAGAGCCTTCTGAGGCTGTTTCTATGGAGGCTTGGCTGCCTCTGGATTCAGTGGTGAGATTACACATGCTGCAACTGCCCCAAATGCAGAAACAGGCTGCTTTCAGGGCTGTCTCCCACCTGAACCTTCCCCACGGGAGGGGTGAAAACGCAACTCAAGTGGAATCCCTCTCTCAATGAATTCAGACCCCAGGGCTTCGCAATTTGAAGCCATTAAAACCAGCCTACAACCTCTCCTCTGTCTCCACCATGCCCCCAGGAGGGAGAGCCTTCCAACGTTAAAGGAGCTACAACATCTTTTGCTGGTGGGACCCACAGATAGACAAGTGCCACATACTGGGCAGGATAAGAAAAACAGAGCCCAGAGACTTCACAGGAAAGTCTTTCAACCTGTTGGGTCTCACACTCAGGGAAAACTGATGCAGGTGATTCATTCCCCCTGAAAGGAGGCCAGTTTAGTCCGGGAAAACCTGGCTGGAGTCTGTAATACCTATGTAGACCCTCCTAAGGGTGGGGAGGGAAAAGGCACATTACAAGCAGGACAAGAAACAAGAAGAGAGGAACTGAAAAATTACCCTCTGTTAAACAAAACTTAAGCTAGAGGCCCAGAAAAAGCTGAATTGAAGGTCAATGAACAGATAGACAATAAACTCATCTAGCAAGAAAACCCTAGGTAAGATAAGTGAAAGCAATCTCCAGAATAAACTAATTAAGGTAATTAAATGTCCAGACACCAGCAAAAAATAACAAATCACACCAGGAAAATTGAAGATATGGCCCAGTCAAAGGAACAAACCAATAGTTCAAATGAGATACAGGAGGTGAGACAACTAATTCTGAATATACGAACAGAAATGGGAAACCTCTTCAAAAACCAAATCAATCAATTGAGGGAGGACATGAAGAAGGCAAGGAATGAACAAAAAGAAGAAATGGAAAGTCTGAAAAAACAAATCACAGAACTTATGGGAATGAAAGATGCAGTAGAAGAGATGAAAAAAACAATGGAAACCTACAATGGTAGATTTCAAGAGACAGAGGTTAAAATTAGTGAACTGGAGGATGGAACATCTGAAATCCAAAAAGAAACAGAAACTATAGGGAAAAGAATGGAAAAATATGAGCAGGGGCTCAGGGAATTGAATGCGCACAAATATACATGTTGTGGGTGTCCCAGCAGGAGAAGAGAAGGGAAAAGGAGGAGAAAAACTAATGGAAGAAATTATCACTGAAAATTTCCCAACTCTTATGAAAGACCTAAAATTACAGATCCAAGAAGTGCAGTGCACCCCAAAGAGAATAGATCCAAATAGACATTCTCCAAGACACTTACTAGTTAGAATGTCAGAGGTCAAAGAGAAAGAGAGGATCTTGATAGCAGCAAGAGAAAAGCAATCCATCACATACAAGGGAAACCTAATAAGACTATGTGTAGATTTCTCAGCAGAAACCATGGAGGCAAGAAGAGAGTGGGATGATATATTTAAATTGCTAAAAGAGAAAAACTGCCAACCAAGAATTCTATATCCAGCAAAATTGTCCTTCAAAAATGAGGGAGAAATTAAAACATTTTCAGACAAAAAGTCACTGAGAGAATTTGTGACCAAGAGACCAGCTCTGCAAGAAATACTAAAGGGAGCAGTAGTGACAGATATGAAAAGACAGAAGAGAGAGGTGTGGAGAAGAGTGCAGAAAGAAGGAAAATTAGATATGATATATAATATGCAAAAGGCAAAATGGTAGAGGAAAGTACTACCCAAATAGTAATAACACTAAATGTTAATGGACTGAACTCCCCAATCAAAAGATATAGACTGACAGAATGGATTAAAAAACAGGATCCTTCTATATGCTGTCTATAGGAAATACATCTTAGACCCAAAGATAAACATAGGTTGAAAGTGAAAGGTTGGGAAAAGATATTTCATGCAAATAACAACCAGAAAAGAGCAGGAGTAGCCATACTAATATCCAACAAATTAGACTTCAAATGTGAAACAGTTAAAAGAGACAAAGAAGGATACTATCTACTAATAAAAGGAACAATTAAACAAGAAGACATAACAATCATAAATATTTATGCACCGAACCAGAATGCCCCAAAATACATGAGGCATACACTGCAAATACTGAAAAGGGAAATAGACACATCTACCATAATAGTTGGAGACTTCAATTCACCACTCTCATCAATGGACAGAACATCTAGACAGAGGATCAATAAAGAAACAGAGAATTTGAATAATACAATAAATGAGCTAGACTTAGCAGACATTTATAGGACATTACACCCCACAACAGCAGGATACACCTTTTTCTCAAGTGCTCATGGATCATTCTCAAAGATAGACCATATGCTGGGTCACAAAGCAAGTCTCAAAAAATTTAAAAAGATTGAAATCATACACAACACTTTCTCGGATCATAAAGAAATGAAGTTGGAAATCAATAATAGGCAGAGTGCCAGAAAATTCACAAATACGTGGAGGCTCAACAACACACTCTTAAACAACCAGTGGGTCAAGGAAGAAATTACAAGAGAAATCAGTAAATATCTTGAGGCGAATGAAAATGAAAACACAACATATCAAACCCTATGGGACGCAGCAAAGGCAGTGCTAAGAGGGAAATTTATTGCCCTAAATGCCTATATCAAAAAAGAAGAAAGGGCAAAAATTCGGGAATTAACTGTCCACTTGGAAGAACTGGAGAAAAAACAGCAAACTAACCCCAAAGCAAGCAAAAGGAAAGAAATAACAAAGATTAGAGCAGAAATAAATGAAACTAAGAACATGAAAACAATAGAGAAAATCAATAAGACCAGAAGTTGGTTCTATGAGAAAATCAATAAGATTGATGGGCCCTTAGCAAGACTGACAAAAAGAAGAAGAGAGAGGACGCAAATAAATAAGATCAGAAATGGAAGAGGAGGCATAATAACTGACCTTACAGAAATAAAGGAGGTAATAACAAGATACTATGAACAACTTTACACTAATAAATACAACAATGTAGATGAAATGGACAAGTTCCTAGAAAGGCATGAACAACCAACTTTGACTCAAGAAGAAATAGATGACCTCAACAAACCAATCACAAGTAAAGAAATTGAATCAGTCATTCAAAAGCTTCCCAAAAAGAAAAGTCCAGGACCAGACGGCTTCACATGTGAATTCTACCAAGCATTCCAGAAAGAATTAGTACCAATTCTCCTCAAACTCTTCAAAAAAATTGAAGTGGAGGGAAAGCTACCTAATTCACTCTATGAAGCCAACATCACCCTCATACCAAAACCAGGCAAAGATATTACAAAAAAAGAAAACTACAGACCAATCTCTCTAATGAATATAGATGCAAAAATCCTCAACAAAATTCTAGCAAATCGAATCCAGCAACACATTAAAAGAATTATACATCATGACCAAGTAGGATTCATCCCAGGTATGCAAGGATGGTTCAACATAAGAAAATCAATTAATGTAATACACCATATCAACAAATCAAAGCAGAAAACTCACATGATCATCTCAATTGATGCAGAGAAGGCATTTGACAAGATTCAACATCCTTTCCTGTTGAAAACACTTCAAAGGATAGGAATACAAGGGAACTTCCTTAAAATGATAGAGGGAATATATGAAAAACCCACAGCTAATATCATCCTCAATGGGGAAAAGTTGAAAACTTTCCCCCTAAGATCAGGAACAAGACAAGGATGTCCTCTATCACCACTGTTATTCGACATCATGTTGGAAGTTCTAGCCAGAGCAATTAGGCAAGAAAAAGAAATACAAGGTATCAAAATTGGAAAGGAAGAAGTAAAACTATCACTGTTTGCAGATGATATGATACTATACATCGAAAACCCTGAAAAATCCACAGCAAAACTACTAGAGCTAATAAACGAGTACAGCAAAGTGGCAGGGTACAAGATCAACATTCAAAAATCTGTAGTGTTTCTATACACTAGCAATGAACAAGCTGAGGGGGAAATCAAGAAACGAATTCCATTTACAATTGCAACTAAAAGAATGAAATACTTAGGAATAAATTTAACTAAAGAGACAAAAGACCTACACAAAGAAAACTACAAGAAACTGTTAAAAGAAACCACAGAAGACCTAAATAGATGGAAGGGCATACCATGTTCATGGATTGGAAGGCTAAACATAGTTAAGATGTCAATTCTACCTAAATTGATTTACAGATTCAATGCAATACCAATCAAAATCCCAACAACTTATTTTTCAGAAATAGAAAAACCAATAAGCAAATTTATCTGGAAGGGCAGGGTGCCCCAAATTGCTAAAAGTATCTTGAGGAAAAAAAACGAAGCTGGAGGTCTCACGCTGCCTGACTTTAAGGCATATTATGAAGCCCCAGTGATCAAAACAGCATGGTACTGGCATAAAGATAGATATATTGACCAATGGAATCGAATAGAGTGCTCAGATATAAACCCTCTCATCTATGGACATTTGATCTTTGATAAGGCAGTGAAGCCAACTCACCTGGGACAGAACAGTCTCTTCAATAAATGGTGCCTAGAGAACTGGATATCCATATGCAAAAGAATGACAGAGGACCCGTATCTCACACCCTATACAAAAGTTAACTCAAAATGGATCAAAGATCTAAACATTAGGTCTAAGACCATAAAACAGTTAGAGGAAAATGTAGGGAGATATCTTATGAATCTTATAATTGGAGGTGGGTTTATGAACCTTACACCTAAAGCAAGAGCACTGAAGAAAGAAAGAAAGAAATGGGAGCTCCTCAAAATTAAACACTTTTGTGCATCAAAGAACTTCATCAAGAAAGTAAAAAGACAGCCTACACAATGGGAGACAATATTTGGAGATGACATATCAGATAAAGGTCTAGTATCCAGAATTTATAAAGAGATTGTTCAACTCAACAACAAAAAGACAGCCAATCCAATTACAAAATGGGAAAAAGACTTGAACAGACACCTCTCAGAGGAGGAAATACAAATGGCCAAAAGGCACATGAGGAGATGCTCAATGTCCCTGGCTATTAGAGAAATGCAAATCAAAACCACAATGAGATATCATCTCACACTCACCAGAATGGCCATTATCAACAAAACAGAAAATGACAAGTGCTGGAGAGGATGCGGAGAAAGAGGCACACTTATCCACTGTTGGTGGGAATGTCAAATGATGCAACCACTATGGAAGGCAGTTTGGCGGTTCCTCAAAAAGCTGAATATAGAATTGCCATATGACCCAGCAATACCATTGCTAGGTATCTACTCAAAGGACTTAAGGGCAAAGACACAAGTGGACATTTGCACACTAATGTTTATAGCAGCATTATTTACAATTGCAAGGAGATGGAAACAGCCAAAATGTCCATCAACAGAAGAGTGGCTAAACAAACTGTGGTATATCCATACAATGGAATATTTATGCAGCTCTAAGACAGAATAAACTTATGAAGTATGTAACAACATGGATGGACCTAGAGAACATTATGCTGAGTGAAACTAGCCAAAAACTAAAGGACAAATACTGTATGGTCTCACTCATATGAACCAACATTAGTGAATAAACTTGGAATATGTAATTGGTAACAGAGACCATCAGGAGATAGAAATAGGGTAAGATGGTGGGTAATTGGAGCTGAAGGGATACGGACTGTGCAACAGGACTGGATACAAAAACTCAGAAATGGACAGCACAATACTACCTAACTGTAATGTAATTATGTTAAAACACTGAATGAAGCTGCATGTGAGAATGATAGAGGGAGGAGGGCTGGAGACATAAATGAAATCAGAAAGAAAGATAGATGTTAAAGATCGAGATGGTATAATCTAGGAATGCCTAGAGTGTATAATAATAGTGAAATGTACAATGTACAAATTTTAAAAAGCTTTTGCATGAGGAAGAACAAAGGATTGTCATTATTGCAGGGTGCTGAAAATAGATGATAACTAATACTTCAAAATGCCACATTATGTGTAAGACTAAAGCAAAATATATTTATTTGTTACAAAATTTAGATTTTGACTAGAGCATTTCTTAATATAACTCATGTAGATAGTTTGATTGAATGTCATAAGTACTTGGAATCTCAGGTAGCACTTGAGATTTTGTCCAGAGTGATCCCCCGATGAGTCCCAGAATGATTTGATCAGTGACTGGAAAAGTATTTGCAAGCCCCCTTCAGGGAATGGTGAGAGTGGGGAGAAATTCAACTTCCCCAAGTTGAATTCTTGATATTCTTACAAGCAGTGTGGACAACCAAAGCTATAGGCTGAGCCCCCAGTCTTGGGGTTTGTTCACATGAAACTTAACCCCACAAAAGATAGGTCAAGTCTACTTAAAATTTAGGCCTAAGAGTCACCCCCAAGAGAGCCTCTTTTGTTGCTCAGATGTGGCCTCTCTCTCCAGCCAATATGATGAGCAGTCTCACCACCCTCCCCCTCTCTGCATGGGACATGACTTACAGGGGTGTGGACCTTCCTGGCAACGTGGGACAAAGATCCTGGAATGAGCTGAGACTCAGCATCAAAGGACTGAGAAAAACCCTAGAACGAGCTGAGAATTAACATCAAAAGACTGAGAGAACCTTCTTGACCAAAAGGGGGAAGAGAAAATGAGGCAAGGTGTCAATGGCTGAGAGATTCCAAACAGAGTTGAGAGGTTATCCTGGAGGTTATTCTTACGCATTAAGTAGATATCACCTTGTTGTTCAAGATGTAGTGGAGAGGCTGGAGGGAATTGCCTGAAAATGTAGTGCTGTGTTCCAGTAGCCATGTTTCTTGATGATGATTGAACAATGATATAGCTTTCATAATGAGACTCTGTGAATGTGAAAACCTTGTGTCTGATGCTCCTTTTAGCTACTATATCAACAGAAGAGTAGAACATATGGAATAAAAATAAATAATAGGGGGAACATGTTAAAATAAATTCAGTTTGAAATAGTGGTAAATGAAAGCGAGGGGTAAGGGGTATGGTACGTATAGTTTTTTTTTTCTCTATTATCGTTTTATTTCTTTTTCCATTGTCTTTTTATTTCTTTTTCTAAATTGATGCAAATGTACTAAGAAATGATGAATATGCAACTATGTGATGATATTAAGAATTACTGATTATATATGTAGAATGGAATGATTTCTAAATGTTTTGTTTGTTAATTTTTTTAATTAATTAAAAAAAAAGACACAAACACGTTGTGATTCCCGTCATGCTACATGTGCCAAGGATTCCAAGTCTGCCCGATGCTCTGCCCTAAAGGAAGCGGGAGCGCGACACCCCACCCACACCTTTTCTGAACATATTAGGAAAAGTTAGCCAAAACTTTTGGATAAGGCAAAAAAAAAAATCCCTTTTCTGAGTCATGCTCCAGTTGTTGTCAGCCAGCGTGCATATCACCCTACAGGACTTCTGCCAGTGTCCAGAGACATTTGTAACTGCTACACATGGATGAGGTGCTTCTGGCATCCAGTGAGTTGAGGGGTCTGCCCAACAGCCCACAAGGTGCGGCACCCATGCCGGCGAGGACCATCTGACCACAGTGTCCCCAAGCCATGGTTGAAGAACTCCACAGAGGAGCCTGGATTAAGGGGCTGGAAACTTGGGGTGACTCTGTAGTTACATGGGTTAGGGCTCAGCCTCTGCAAAGTTGGAAGTTAACCGGGAAGAGACAGATGCACTACGAATGGTTCTGCCCCATAGAAAAGTTTTCCTGCCTGTTGCCCATTGACCGGTGTGTCATCTAATTCTGCAAGAATCCAGCATTCTTTTTTCCTAAGACTCTGAATATCAGTAATTCATATTCTTCTTGGAGCCAGCTTTTTCATCCTGCTGGTTCCTTCACTAACAATTTAAAGTAATCTGAACCCATGCACACAGTACTTGTATGAGAGTCATGATTTCACCTTCTTGAAACTGAAAATGAACACTTCAAATGTTGCAAGTTGTAGTTCAGATGGGTGCATGCCCAAAGCCTTAGGGCCTTTATTTTGGTGATGGGAGTCGCAGCCTGGGGCCCAGGGACCAGTGCACAGGCTGGCAGCCAGCCCACCCAGGCTTAGCACCCTCAGGGCAGAGTGAAGCTTCCATGGCTGGCCCCGTTGGTTTCAGGGTGAGCTCTCCCTCGGGAGGCTGTGGGTGCAGAGTGCTGCTCCTGAGCCCACCCCTCATTTCCAGAGAGCAGGACGTGGCTGAATCCCGGCTGTGGACCCCTGAACCCCACAGGGAAGCTGATCTGTGGGGTCACAATGAGCTCCAAGGACAGCAAGGCAGAGGTCAGGGAAGTTCCAGTGAGATTCAAACAAAAAAGAGCTCTGCAGGAAAAGGTGCTTCCCCAAGGCGACTCAGGTCCGAGCTTGACCCCAGGTGGGTCATCACCTCCCCATGTAGCCAGGAGCCTCCATCTCTGCCTCTCACGGAATGCATCCCTTCTGTGCTGACGCAGTTCCTTCATGGAGGCCCACCCGGGGGCTGTGTCTGCTGGGGACACCTTCGTTCTGGGCGTGGGTCCTCAGAGGCTGCGACTCGGAGGCCTCCCAGGGCTCAGTGGGGCATGTCTGCTCCTTCCTGCACTTCGAATAAAGAGTACAGAAATGACTGCAGGATAAATGTACATTTATTTAGCACAAAACTGAGATTCCAGACAGTGCGAGAAAAGTTTGTGCAAGCACGAGGTGCTACGTCATACGAACGTGGCTTAGAGGAAGGCTGGCCTTTGAGTGGCTTCACTGTCCCTGCCCACTCAGCATCCATGGGTGCTTTATCGTTAAGACCATGGCA
Source organism: Tamandua tetradactyla (assembly GCF_023851605.1). NCBI lineage: Eukaryota > Metazoa > Chordata > Mammalia > Pilosa > Myrmecophagidae > Tamandua > Tamandua tetradactyla. Next base: position 44,003 of record NW_027518283.1, read on the forward strand.
CGTAATACACTCAGGACTTTTTAAATTAAAAGTGATGTTTTTCAGACTCAGCAAAAGGGGTTGCAAGGGTGACTCACTCTCATTCTTGCCCGCCGTGAGGGAGACCCGGGTTCAATGCCCGGCCTGTGCACTGCCCAAACAAACGGACAAAAAACCAAACAAACTAACAAAAAAATTCAACAAACGGTGCTGCAATAATGGGATACTCACATGGAAAAAGAATGAATAGTGACCCTGCCACACAGCATACAAAGAAAAATACTCAGTAAGAGCTATTCCCCTCCCGCCCCTCCCATCCCCTCTCTTCCCCTCCCCTTTTGTCCCCTCCCCTCCCCTCCCCTCCCCCCCATTTGTCCCCTTCTGCCCTTTAGTGGACTGACTGGCCCTTCCAGCCTGTGAGGGGTGCAGGGGGGTCTTTAGCTTCATCGCCTACCACAGTGGTTCTCAGGCCGGGAGACCTTGCTCCACAGTGGTGAGAAACCCATGGCACCGGTGCTGGGAACTCTGGCCTTTCCGGGGTCAGTGGCCTTTTCTGTGAAGGGACCTGGCATGTCCCAGGGCCTGCTCGGTGGTGACTGCCTGGGTGTGTGGTGTGGGGTGGGACCAGCCACAGGCGGCACGCAAGGGGGCTATGTCCCATTACAACTTGATTATGGATGCTGAAATTTGAATTTCATATAATTTTCATGTCACAAAATGTTCTTCTTTTAGTTTTAGTTCCAAAGATTTAAAGATGAAAACACAGGACTCGCTGGCTGACCAAACAGAAAACAAGGGGTGGGCTTTCTTTGCCCACAGCACAGTCAACAGAACTTTTTACTTCCATCTAATTTAGAGAATACAGTGTTTTCTTTGAGTAAAACCACTTACTCATTTTTTTCCACTCACCGCATTGTAAAGTAAGATTTTTGTTGTGTGTTAAACACCAGGGATTCAGCTAAGAAGAGCTGTGGGTGGAAAACAGTCCTCATTCACGTGGTGATGTTAGGTCGTGGCCATTAACATCTGAATTTTAACAGGATCACAGCTTGGGGGACATTTTCTTTTCCTTAAGCGCTTATGACTTACCTATGTAATCTTGCTCTTATCATTAAGATCATGGCATGTGATACACTCGGGAGTTTTTAAATTAAATGTGATATTTTTCAAACTCACCAAGAGGGGGTGCGAGGGTGACTCACTCTCATTCTCGCCTGCCGTGAGGGAGACCCGGCTTCAATTCCCGGCCTGTGCACTGCCCAAACAAACAAACAACAAACCAAACCAACCAACAAAAAGTCAACAAATGGTGCTTCAATAACTGGATATTCACATGGAGAAAGAATGAATAGTGACCCTGCCATACAGCAGCTCTCCAAGCTTCTGCAGCCAAAGACTGGCTTCCTGGGTGCTGGCAGGCCCTGGCCCCATGCAGCTGTGAACAGACCGTGGGTGGGGGCAGCCTGTAATGCGGTCCCCTTCCCGCAGGGACAGAGTCACCAGGGCCGAGCTGGGTCACCGGGCCCAGGAGGGCACTGCAGAGGGAGACTGAGGCCATGGCGTTCTCTTCGTCCCTCAGCAGTGCAATGTCGTGGGAGGCATCCCCAGATACCACTTCCACAGGAGCCCCAGGAAGGCATGCAGCCATGTGCAAGGAGGGAGCCCCGCTTCCCAGTACCCTGCACTGCTGAGGGCAGGGGGTGAAGGGAGCCTGGGGGTGAGGGGGGTTAGGGGGTAAGGGGAGGGCCGTGGGGGGATGAGTGGAGGGGAAGGGGGCCAAAGGGGGCACGGAGTCTGAGGGGTGTTAGGGGGGAAAGGGGAGGCTGACGGGGCCTGAAGGGTGCCAAGGGGGGCCGAGGGGCTGCTGGACACGCGGAGCCAGGTGTCGGTGCAGAGAAGTGGACGGAGCTGGCTTCCTGCATGCCCTGTCCCACCTGCAGAAGCCCCGGGATGGAGACCCCACAGCGTCCCCACCCTGAACACTGTGCCCGGCCACAGAACTGTCCATCGGCGGGCTACAATATGAAAGATAAAAGGTCAGGCAATTCTCCCGGTCGACCTGTTAGATGACATGCTTAGAAAAGTGTCCCATTCCCGGCTGCAGTAAAAGACATGACACATAAGGGCACGTGAGGTGACCGTGGTGACTTCACTGGTTTCCTGGGGAGCCTGAAGGAAGCCTTGGCTCAATGTTGTGTCCACTGCATCAGCTGCAGTTTTTGGGGAAGCGTGGCATGAGTGATGTGACCATGGTGGGTGCCATGTTGGGTGCAGCCATCTCCACCCCTGTCCTGTCACCTGCCGCCCCTGTGAGGCTCTGAGGTCTTCAGGCCTGGGCGTGAAGGTCGTCTATGCAGGGGATTCTTCCCCGACCACCCAATTCTAAGCAGCGCCAGACTCCCCAGCTCCCAGCATGCTTTTGTTTTTGTCCTTGTGTGTCCTGACATCACATGGTAAGTTTCTTTGGTTGTATTAGTAACAGTTTTCCAGAGAAATAGACCTGACAGTGGACACACACACACACACACACACACACACACACACTCTAAACACTACAAGGTTTATTATAGGAATAAATGTGATCATGGGGATGGGCAAGTCTCAGTTTTACAGGACACGCCACAAGTTAGAAACTCAGTGAATTCCCTGGGAGAAGCTTGCTAGGAGAAGTTGAGGCAGAAATTCCTTCTGACTTCTCGAGTCCTCAGGTCTAGCTTTAGGACTGCCCACGGATTGGTGAAGAGCCTTCCCTCAGTGCTGAGTGCAATCTCCTTTGTTGATTGTAGATGCAATCAGCTCCAGATTGCATCAACTAGCCCCACAGGCAGATCCGCCTCTGCAGTGTGCTCACAGGAACAGTCAGGCCCGAACTTGCTTAATCAAACAGCGGGCGCCCTAACCTAGTCAAATTGATGCAGTTGAGTCCTTATTTTCTGTCTCTCCAAGCTCCAGGAGGGCAAGGCTCTGTTTATGGCTACACCCGAGCCCCTAGGACAGAGCCGACTCTCACTAAATACTTGTAATGAATGATTTAATGGTGCATGGCTGAAAGAAAACCATCCCATAAACAGACAGTTGACAGTAATATAAATACAAATGTCCAATGAACACATGGGAAAAAGGTCACTAACAAATCAGATGTAAATTATACTGAAATGCCTTTCACCAGTGACATTTGCAGAGATTTTAAAAAAGAGGATATTATTCTTTATTGACTAGTTGATAAAGAGAAGAGCATATGCGACTTGTGCAACACCAATTTAGACAGCTTTTTGGGAAGTAATTTGTAAATAAGAATGTGAAGTTCCTACCCTTTAAAGACAATTAAATTCTAGAAACCTAGAATATGGTACACTAACTGATTTAGGTAAAAGGAGTTCATTACAATAATACTGAACATAAACTAAGTCCAACAATAGATGAAAGGTTTAGTAATTTTTTAATCACATGATGAATAATATGGAGACCTTAAGATGATACATGAATTTTCATTCCTATACATGAATTTTCATTCCTAGATAATTCTTAGGAAAATATGCAGAATATAATGCTTCATTAAAAAGCAAAAAATAAAAAATTTTAGCTCTCATGTGATCCTAAATGACTTACATGTATGCTTACATAAAAATTTGTAGTAAGTTCCATACAATGTTAACCGTGCTCATTTCCTGTTAGTGGGATAACTTGTGATTTAAATTTTTGCCTTTCTGCTTTGTTTAATTTTCAAATTTTATACAATGCATATTTAGAATCAGGAAAAATAGGAAATTTATTAAGAAAAATCATTGTAATTGGTAGAGAAACTGCTCAGTGAATGCTGGAGGTCATGAGAACTTCTGACAGGTAAGGACGAGTGGGTTGATTAACAAATCAGACATGCACAGGGCTCGAGTCATTGCAATTCAGTCTAGTGCAAAGCCAGGCCAGGCGTCCACCCAGCAAGATGTAAATTACTCCTTAGTGCCTCCCGTGTGTGTGGAAGGGGTCACTCTTATTTTCTGTGACTGGTCCCACTGTACTCTGCTCCTCGTAGGCCTTTTGATGGTAAAAACATGTATATTTCATTTTGTCAGGTAAAGCTGTCTTCATCTCACCCAGTTTGAACAGCACCTTTTGGGTAATTGCTTGGGGTCTCTCAGGGTTGCTTCCTTTTCCTCCTGGTCTGGGACATGATAGAGACCTGGTGGTGTGGTTTATGAGCCGCCCTGGAAAGAGCCGCTGGCTCCTGCCTGCTCCTGGTAGCATCTCACTTTGTGTCGCCACTGTCTGGAATGTCTCTAGCCCTGGTCACTGGGGATGGATCCCACGGGTGGAGGGAGGCAGGTCCCACCTGGCAATGGGGCTGTGTTTGCAGCTGATGCACCTAACACCTGGCTGCCACCCAGCACACACCCCATGCAAAGCAGTGCTCTAAGGATCCAAGGAATAGTAGCTTCTGGACACTCAGCCCAGCTGGGAGCCGGGCGCAGATAAGGAAGCAGAGGCTCAGAGAGATGCAGTCTCATGCCCACACCTGTGGGTGTCAAGGCCAGCTGCCCATGGATTTTGCCACTGCCCCTAGCTGGGGTCCCTCACTGCAGCCCCTTCCTTAAACCCCAAGTCTCCCCTGACCCCTTCCCCCAGGCCTTCCCCCCTTTCCCCACTTCACCCGGCTTTGACACCCTCTCCCCAGGGCTGCCCCCCAATCCCCCAGGCCTGCCCTCTCCTGTGGTGTTGGGGACCACTGGCTGCTGCTTTGTGGCCTGCTGCAATGGCCATGTCCCCCAGGCTGCCCCCCGACCCCGCTACCATCCCCAGGCATCTCCGCGGGCCGCAGGCACTTGACCCAGTGGCTCATGTGTCCCAGGCCTGCTCTCCGCTGGGCCTCAGGGGGACCTTCACCAGCTCGGTTCCTCCCATCCCGAAGAGTGCTCTCTTTACCTGCTCTGTGCTTTCTCTTCCTCATGGCTCTTGATGTGGAAAAACTCAGCTTTGGAATATTGGAGAGATCCTCGGACAGGCCAGACTATTAGGAGAAAAACAAATCCAGCAACTCTTAAGTGCAGCTGTTGGCAGTTTGTGCTTTCCCCAGACTGGAAAGAAAGTAGCAGGAGAATCACAGGGAAGGACATTGGGCTTATAAGACGTGGCCCTGGCCGGCTGGCGGGCGCCCTTCCGAGGGCCCCCCTTGTGGCTCCATGGCCCTCCCAGGCCCCCGCCCACCCTTGGCCCAGCTCCCGCCCCTGAGCTGGCCACTCCCTCTGGTGTTCAGGGCTCTGGGCCTCAGGGGACCCTTACGGAGGTGTGGAGGGAGGGAACCCCAGGTCTCCTGGCTCCCAGCTACCGCCAGCGCGTGCCGCAGTGAAGATGGGGAGAGAGGGGTGCCCGGGGGCCAGTGGGTCATTCACCTGGAGCTGCCCCCTTTAACAATCTTTGGGTCCCCCCTGCATGGGGAGCTCGGTGTCCGGGTCGTGTGGAAGCAAACCTGCAGTTTAATCCGTCCCGGGGGCCCCGAGGCCGGCGGTTCTTGGTCACACACCCCTTTGTGTGCACAGATCTGGGCCCCAGGAAGTGCTTTCCTCAGGCCCGGCGGGGAGTCATCCGTGCTCCTCATTATTCCATGGGGTGCAGCCTCACCTCATTAGCTTTCTTTGGCTTGTACACTCTCAAGGCTGCTGTTCTGTCTGCAGACTGAGCTATGCACAGTGCCTGGCTCCCCTCCGTGAGGCCGTCGTGGGGCAGGGCTGTAAAGCACAGTGAGTGTGCACTGTCCATCTCACGTGTGCCCGGCTCGCTGGCTGGCTGCAAGCACACTCCAGCGCGTGGCAGCACAAGGGACAGGGATGGTCCAGAGGTCACGTGGGCTGCCTGTGAGGTCTCTGCATTTGGCACAGAATGCTTATTCATGTGTGCCTCTGTCCCCAGCACCAAAGAAGACCCGAGGTGGCTGAAGACCCCAGCACCAGAGAAGAACCATTGGGCAGGCATAGCATAGCCTGGCAGGGGGCTGCCTACAGCCTGGTTTGTGCCCACAGCTCCTTCTCCTTTCCCCAGGCTCAGGCTCATGCTGCAGAGTGCCCTGACTACTTCTTTAGCTGGTGATCAGAAGCTGAAACAATCCTGTCCTATAATCACACATTTTTCTGGCTTGGAAACATTCAAAAGTGAGTACAAATGAAAAGGCAAACTAACCAGGGTCATGTTCCCCCAGGTGTTATCACCAGAGTAAAATGTTCCTCAGAAGACCTTCCTGACAGGTGACTCAGCACACAGCCCTCGCCCTATGAATCTGGAGGTTCTCTCACTCCACAGGACTCGATAGAAGCATCCTTTAAGAAGTCTCGTCTGGTGCTCGCTTCGGCAGCACATATACTAAAATTGGAATGATACAGAGAAGATTAGCATGGCCCCTGCACAAGGATGACATGCAAAGTCATGAAGCATTCCATATTAAAAAAAAAAGTCTCATCTGCCTCGAGCCAGAGCTGTGGTGGGAAAGCTTCCTCCGGCTCGATCCCCTTCCTTCTGTCTCTCCTGAATGCTTCTCATGGCACCCATCCCATTTTTCTTTGTTACTTAAAATAAAGAAAATCCTCCTCTTATCACTGGTGCACTCAGGCTTTATGTTTAACCTTTTGAAACTCATAAAATAAGTGAAAATCAAGCACCCTGCATGGGTGGTCAGGTTGAGGGGTCGCTGTGGCTGGGTGACAGTTGTCCACCTGTTGCTATGGATTTAAAACAGCAGCATGTGGGCTTCGTCCATGGCTGATCACATCTGCAGTCAGCTAAGCAGAGCACCTTCTGCAATGAGTGAGAGTTTAATTTAATTAGTTGGAGGCTTTAGAGAGAGAGGTCAGCACACCTCAACTCAGCACTCACAGCTCAGCCCAGACGTTTGGAGATGAAGAAAGGAATCACCCGGTGAAAGCTGTTGGAACCCAGAAGCCAGGAGAGAAGGCCAGCAGATGTTGTCCTGTGCCTTCTCATGTGGCGGAGAAACTCAGATGACAGCCAGCTGCTTTTCCTCTGAAGAACTATGAATTTGTAACTAAATAGATCCCCTTATTAAAAGCCAATCATCTCTGGTGTGTTGCATTCCAGCAGCCTTAGCAAACCAAAACACTCCACAATGGACCATCCTCTCCTCTGAGGCCCATTGTGGCGAGGTCCTGCCCACCCAGGGCCTGTGCCCTGCCTGCCTCTAGGAGGAGTTTAGGTCTCCTGGTGGGACAAAGCTGAGTCACTGCAGAGAAGCAAAATAGTAATAATGACAGTTATCATAGTAATAAAAATGAAACTTTTGCTCTCAAAGCACTCTTTGGGGGGCAAAGGAGATGAACCAACAGTTCAAAGAAAAGGATATGTAAATGCCTCTTTCCTATAAAGAGATACTCAGCACCATTCGTAATGAGAGAAATGCAAATTGCTCAGCTATACCATTTCAAACCCATAAATTCATCAGAAACTCTAACACCTGTGTCAGGAGCATGTTGGAAAACAGACATTCTCAGAATAGGTGATGAGATCTGGCAAAATCTATCAAAGTTGCCAATGTGTGCAGTTGTTAGTCCATAAATCTCACTCCCTGGAATTTCATCCTATAAATGCACTCACACACATGCAAAATGACATATGTAGAAGGTTATTTGTTGCAGTGTTGTTTGTAATCGCGCTTTTTGGAAACAGCCTTAAATGTCTTTCAGTAGGTTACCGGTCACAGAAGTGTGGTAGCCCCTACACTAGAATACTGAGCAGGGTTTAGAAGACTAGAAACATGTCCATAAAGACGCACAATGAGCTCTAAACACAAGTGGGAAAAGCGAAGTACTGAAGTGGGAGCTCGCATTCGCGCAGGCAGGTGGAAGGAGAGGTTTACTTGCATACACAGCATTGGCTTATAAAAGCATGATGGCGTCTCGGAAGGACACGTGGGAAACTGACCTCACGTGCTGCACCCACAGAGCAGAACTAGATGGGGAGATACAGAGGAAGGGAGGCTTTCCACATATTTCTACACACACAGAGGCACACACACTTATTAGCAGTTTAAACTTTGAACCATACAAACGTATTGTCTATTTTAAAAATTAAGAGCAGTCTTGACTGTAAGTAATAAGTGCTTTTATTTCTTTATTTTTGGGGTGCATGGTCTGAGAATCGAACCCAGGTCTCCTGCACGCAAGGCAAGCATTCTGCCACTGAACTCCCTGTGCACCCAAGCACTTTTATTTTTCAGTAACACAGCATCACCTTAAAGAGGCGGCTACGTTCACCAAAGCCAGCTTCATCAGTAGCTCCCATCCCACACTCCTCTTACACCTCGGCCTCGATGCTCCCCTTGGATCTGGGCCCGTGGCTGCGGTGGAGGTGATGCTCGATTTCCAAGGCTAAGCCCAGAAGGGGTACAGGGATGCTTGCCCTTGAGCCCCGTCTCCACATGGGAAGAGCCAAGCAGCCCCAGATAGGTGTGTGAGGGTGCCCTGCCCCCCAACCAAGGTCCAGCCCACAGTCACCCATGTAAAAAAATAGCCATGGGCGTGTGTGGGCCAGCTCACAGTGCCTGCAGCCCCCCACTTCACCTTCACACCACCCCCTTTGACGCTGAGGGCCAGAGAAAGCCATCCTTCCCAGCTCTGCCCAAATTGCAGATTCATGAGCAAACTATGACTCATGTTGTTTTAAGCCACTAGGTTGTGGGTGGATAGTCACAGGGCAATAAATAACTAGAACAGAGAGGACATTTTTTGGAAGTTTCTAGGACCTCTGGAGTACATTCATGAAATAAAGTAGGAGTGTAGCCGGGGCTCAGGTGCAACTAACCCTGAGGCTGGTTACTGCTGGGATTCCTTCTCTCCTGGTCAGTGCTCGGCCATCCCTGCTCAGTTCTCCTCCTGGAGATGATCTCAGACCATTTGGCTTCCCTGTCTCACAATCCACAGTTTGGCCACCCAAGAAGAGCTAAGTCTCTTTGCCTCATGCCCAGTTTAAATATCCTGGGCACAACCTCAGGCCAGTTTCTCATGGCCCTGTAACATTTGGCCCTGAAGGGTCCTCTCCAGCCTCTATCCTGAGTCAGGGAAACTGTGACCCTATGCATTTTTCTATTTGCAAAAGCAATAGATTGCTTCAGGTATGGATTTAAATTTCAGAGACAATCTCAAGCTCTAATTTTATGAGAGAAATCAGTGGCAAATAGGATTGTTTGAACAGAAATTCTTTCATCAGGACCATCTGGGTTTCTTTCTATAGCAGTATTCCAGAGCCATTGATTAGGAAGCTCACAGTCCCTAATGTCACTCAGAAAGGGGACTGGGAAAGGCAGAGTCTGCCCGCATGGCTCAACATCTGAACTTCTTTTGTGGAGCAGAAATGTACCGTGGTTGTTAAAGTCATGGCTGCAGTCATATTGCCTGTGCTAAACCTGGGGCCCAGCTTGGCCACCCAGCAAGTGACACAATCCACATGTCTTGATTTCCTCATCTCTGAGGATTCAGTAGCAGTTCTTGTCATATAGGATTGCTGTGCGTTTTAATGAATTAGTTCATGTAAAGCACTTATAACCGTGTCTGGTGCAAAGCAAATCCTCTATGAATCATGACAATGACTATCATTTTTATATACAAGATACCAGTTTTGATATCCTGGGTCATTTATCTTGAATGAAGCCATCTTCAGTAGGCTTTAGAATCCATTAAATTCAGGGATATGGGTAAGTCATGACCACAAATTAGATGCTGGTGGGAAACCGCTTTTATCACTAACCCTTCAGACCCGTTTCTCACCTGTGTTTGGGAGGGAAGGTGTGATGTTTAAGTGCATGTGTCAGCTTGGCCAGGGGATGGTGTCCAGCTGTTTGGTGAAGCAAGCATTGGCCTGGTTGTTACTATGAGGCTATTTTGTGGACTTAATCATCAATAAGTTGATTGCATCTATGCCTGATTGCATCTACAATCAACCGAGGAGATTTCCTTCAGCAATGAGAGGCATCTCTTTCGATCAGTTGAAGACCTGAAAAGGAAAAGTGATGACTTCAGCAGTCAGTAGAAGGAATTTCCATCTGTATTTCAGCTGGCCACTACTCCTGGGCATTCATCAGAGTTCCCAGCCTGGGGCCTGCCTTGTGGAGTTTGGACTTGCCCATACCCACAGTCACATGAGACAATTCTTATATAAATCTCAAGATATTTCCATAATAGACAGATAGATGGATGGATCTTCTGTGGACTCTGTTTCCGTAGAGAACTCTGGCTACTGCAGAAGGCAGTGTTATCAATGTGGGCGATGAGCATGTGGCATCAATTCCACCCCCTCCAAGTGTGCCCCGAATTCTGCAGAGGCTGGAAAGCTAAGGCCCATCTTTCCCAAACTTCCACCCAGCTGGGGATCTGGCCATGAATTAGGCTCTGCCAACCTGATGCACATCGGCGGGGTCTTTAAGGTGGACGAGAACCAGGGGCCACCTTCCTGCATTGCCTTCACCAGAAAACATGACTGGGAGGACTTCGAGTTTTTCTGGAGCAGAAATCTAGAAGAACACAACTCAGACATGCGTGGAGAGGCATGTAGGGTTTTCTATTCCTTGCAGCCTCATCTGTACATGATTTGTTATCTGTACCTCTTGGAGTTTTTGTAGGGCTCTTAAAGGTTGGCTGGTGTGAAAATATTTTGAAAACTTTCAAGAGTTAGGGTTAGGGTTAGGTTTTAAAAGGAAGTAGTCAGATGTTTTCTGAGTAGCTCAAAGTAGAGGAAGTTTCACTGAGATGATAAATGAGTGAAATAAATATGCCTCATAATCCCTTCAACCACTCAGATGAACATTTGCTTCTCTTCAATTATTAGTAAACCCACTTAGTACTTTCAGAGTGCTCTGACATCATTCGATATTTAATCCTCAGAATTTCTGTACTAGACTGTAAAATATCTTTTTATAAGGGAAGAAATGAAGACAGAAGGTCCTTCAAAGACTTTTTTAGAGATACCATGTGCCCATGGCAGACTCAGAACGAAAAGTCCAAAAGCTTGGCAGCTCCATGTGAATTGGCTTTTCCCTCTAAGTTTAACATGCAGGGCAGGACACAGCCCAAGGAAGCCTCTAGTACGTTAAAAATGTACCTTATATATAGATTCAAGTGACTGTTCAGCTAATCATATAAGACTCCTTATACTCTTAAGTAAAATGTCTTTATGCCCAACACCATTAGAAAAGAACAAGGAAAGAATCTCTCTTCCCAGGCATGAACTTGAGTTTATTTGTGCGTTGAGATTCTCACCCAGGTCTGACATAACAGAGGTGATGGCAGGATCCTCTGTTCTCTTCCTGGTATACATCGGCATGGGCAGTGAGAGGTTGGTTCTTTCTCTAGTACGTGTTGAAAAAACGAGGGCAAATGAAATATAACAATCTAGTGGGTTTGTGCTCACGCTTAAAAAAGGAAGCAAAGAATAATTAATATTCAGAAATTCATTCAGAAATGTGCTGCCTCATCCCAAGAAAATGCCCTGGCAAATTTAATCATGTTTTGTTTCATGAAAACAGACATTTGGCCTTTAATTAATGATGTTATTTTCAAGAATAAATGTATGTATTTCAAGACCTTCTATCTAAATTCTGATTTAATAAAGTGGACATTATATGAGATCACAGAGGGGAAAAGAAAAAAAAATTCAAGCAGAACCACCCAAATGACTTAAGTCTACATTGCTTATTTAGATTTCTCTTCAAACCCAGTGATGGGTCACAGGACGGGTGTTTAAACACGGCTTCTGGAGCCGGGCTCTCCGGTCCCTTCACCTCTGCCCAGCTGAGGGGACTTGACAAGTTGCTCTCCTTCCACATTGAATGTCTTCTTATAGCAAATGAGGATATTCACTCGGGGATGGGGTGGATGAAAAGGGATGATGTGGCAGCTATAAATGCTCGCTGCTGTTTCTGTCTGGAGAGGCTGTGAAGGACCTGCTGTGCCACCAGCCTAGGGGATGGGGGAACACGGCCGGGTCTCGGGGTGGCCTGGGGATGCTGAGTTACTGCTGTTCAGGCCTTCTGTCTCAGCTCATTGCCCAGCCCCGGCAGGGCCCATGTCAGGCAAAGGTTCTAAATCCCAAGAGGCAGATGCTCAGGAGGAACAAGGGCCCACTTAGGCCCAGTCACACCACTGGGAAAGGCAGCACCAGTGACCAGATGGGGGAGGGCCAGGTGAACTGAGGAGGGTGGGGGCTCAGCAAGAGACCAGGGGTCCCACAGAAAGCCAGCGTGAGCAGGAGAGGAGTGGCTGTAAAGACTGAGGGTCTGCTAACTAGATGGCAACCCGGAGCCAGGACTCCACATGCCCCGAGTTCTTCTGAGACCCAGGGCCTCCAGTGAATGGCAGGAAGGGCACCTGTGCCTGACCTCAACAGCCATCTGGCAAGCTGAAGTCCACACAGGTGTGCTGCCTTCGTATCCACCTGCCCTGTGACCATGGGACCCCATTACAACAGGGGCGAGGACACGAGAATGGAGCAGATGCTCTCTGAGAGGCTGCAGGCTTGGGGCTGACACAGAAAGGGGCCGGAGGGCATGGAGGGGAGCAGAATGACACAACGCCCAGAATGAGCAGGAGGCTTGCTGCCCCTCTGCGTGGTGAAAGACAGAGAACAAACCACAGTAACTGGCTCCACATAGCTGTTTCTCAAAGAATATCCTGTCGGCATCTGATTTATCCATCTCTGGGTTAAAGAATTATCCTCCTGAAGCCTTGGTGTGTGCAGTAGTTATTTACAGGTGACATTGCACCCCAGAACTCCAGCGTTTGTTTTAGCCCGCCCTGTACGACGGTTCTGTCTGCGTGTTGGCTCCACTCACTTTCTCACCTGAGTCACCTTTGCTCTCTCAGTTCAGGCGTCCGTCAGGTCACCTCTTGGACTGGCGGTTCCCAAATATTAGTGGGCATCAAGGTCCTCTCGGGGCTGTGAAACACGGAATTCAGGGCCCTGTTCCCCGAGTTTCTGGTGCCGTAGCTCTGGGTGGGGCCTGCCCGGTCTCCATGGGGTGCTGACATTGCTGGTCCCGAGACCTGACCTCGGGAACCAGGTGCTTGGTGAACAAGGAGGTAGAGACACCTGCTGTGTGCAGATACAGCACGTGGGTCTACGTGCAGGCAAGCCCCGCTATAGTGGGCGAGAGGTTTGGGGTTTGGGCGATTTTGTTAGAAACATTACTATGCAAAGATATCAATTACATTATTGAATATCCACATTAAATCTCTCTGGGATGTTTTGTAGGGAAAACTTTTGAAATTTATAACTTTCTCTGGGTCAGCGATTCACTTGAATTTCTGGTCTTCCCAATGTAGTCTCTCCGATTTTAAAACCTCAGACCTACGAGTTGTGGGGGGAAATGTCTTCTCTCCAGACAGTCAGATGTTGGCCCCTAGAGAAGGGCACATTGGCCAACACTCCCACCCTCTCAGAACAGCCCAGGAGGGGGCTTGTGCCCCACCCACCCCCTCATGACAAATGCAACATTCCCTGGATCATGCTGAGCTGGAGGGACTGTGCTCCAAGAGAGGGAGGTGCCCCCTCTCCTTCCTCAAGCCCCTGAGCTCAAGGTCAGGGTTGCCATGCCACGGCCCACCTGGAAAAGGCCCTTCCTTGGGCAGAGTCCCTGCTCTTTCTCTCTCAGCCCTGTTGGGGATGCTGTGCAGGTGCAGGCTGGGGATACTGTGCAGTGCAGGCTGGGGACACTGTGCAGTACAGGTTGGGGACATTGTGTGCTGGGGACACTGTGCAGTGCAGGCTGGGGACACTGTGCAGTGCAGGTTGGGGACACTGTGCAGTACAGGCTGGAGACACTGTGAAGTGCAAAGTGGGGATGGCATGCAGTGTGGGTTGGGGACAGTGTGCAGTGCAGGCTGGTTATGATTTGCAGTATATACTGAAGATGGCTTGCGGTGCAGACTGGGGACAGTATGCAGTGTAGGCTGGGGATGTGTTCAGTGCAGGCTGGAGACAGTTTGCAGTGCAAGTTGGGGATGGAACGCAGGGCAGGCTGGGGATGGCATGCAGTACAGGCTGAAGATGGCTTGCGGTGCTGACTGGGGACAGTGTGCAGTACAGGATGGGGATGTGTTCAGTGCAGGCTGGAGACAGTTTTCTGTGCAAGCTAGGGAAGGCATGCAGTGAAAGCTGAGGATCGCGAGCCATGCAGGCTGCAAATGGCATGCCGTGCAGACTGGGGATGGCATGCGGTACAAGCTGGGGACGCTGTGCAGTTCAGCCTGGGGATGCTGTGCATTGCCCTTGCGGGTCCTGGCAGCTGGAGGGACGAGTGGATACACCCCCAAGTTAATGCACAGGTTCTGAGTCTCAGGAAGTGTGGGGACCAATCTGCATCCTCCAGCAGGATTTATCAGAAGCCCTGCAAGCCCCTGACACAGCTGGCAGTGTATTCTGTGTTTACTCCATCAGACAGTGCCCTTGCCAGAAGCAGAGGAAAGTTTAGATCTCCCAAACTAATGCATCAGCCGGGAAACAAGCCTGTGTGTGAACTGGGCCCCTGGGCAGCAGAGGCCACGCTGGGACACTGGGGATCTGGGGTAAGGCTTGGTGGTTGGGGCCACAGCTAATGCATCAGGCACAGGGATGGTCAGAAACAGAGCTCTAGTTAAGTCCATCTCAAAAAAGCTGTCTTCACTATTTGATACTTTTTAGGCAATTTGGGAAAAAGGAAGCATTTGAGGATGAGCCCATCATTTCAGGTAGCAAAGCTAATAAAGCCTGCGGTTCTGAGGAAAAGACCCAGGAAATGCATGGGGTGAGGACTCTGAGCACAGGTGATGGAAACATGAAGCAAAAGAGATAAACTCCGAAAGAGACAAATTCCAGGTTGATCTGGTGGGCGGGGAGATGACTCCGGGGGCAGGGGGGAGTTTCCCATCCAGGGGCTGAGGAAGGCGAGTGCACGCGTCCCGCTGACCCAGACTCCACTCATTGCACGTCAGGGACCCCACAGCAAATATTTGGCCTTCAAGGGAAAAGAAGCCAGGAACTGTGATCCAGGAGGAAAACACACAGAGCTCTGTTGAGCCTGCAGAACTCATGGAGAAACAAAAGGAAATAGAACTTTAGGGTCACATCCCACTGCTGCGGGAAAAGATGCAGTGGAAAGAATCATTCTCCTGCCAGTGGAATGGGCGAGGTGTTCGAGGCTGTGATGACTGAAACGTCGAGGAAAGACAAGGTTTGGGGGAAAGCACATGACAGTGAGCATGGACATCCCCACTTAGAAATACCCGCCGTGGCTTCAGTTAGGGTTTGCTGAGGGCACTTCTCTAACTGTGGTCCCCACGGTACCCTGTGACAAACTGCCCACCATGTTCTGTGGATGCCAACCAGACGTGGGGCTGGGCTGTCCCACTGCCCTCTCAGGATCAGCCCTGCTGCTGGGGACAGCTGCTCAGTGGCACTGGGTGTGCGTGTGTGTTTTCTAAGCTGTAATGTGGGGGCCTGCAGTGGGCCCTGGGTGCCTGGCATGGTGGAGGGAATGCAGTGAACCCTGGGTACCTTGGTACTTGGCATGGTGGAAGGAATGCAGTGGGCCCTGGGTGCCTGGGTCCCTGGCGTCATGGAGGGAATGCAATGGGCCCTGGGTCCCTGGGTCCCTGGCACACTGGAGGGAACACAGAGCCTGTGGCTGGGTTCCCTCAGCGTGGCAGTGGCTCAGAGGCTGCAGGTGCTCCAGGGTCCCCTATGGAGAGAGGGACAGCTGTCAGTGCCATCCCAGCCCTGCCACAGTGAGAGCAATCCAATAATCAGAAAGTAAAGACAGGAAGAATTTGGAAGGGGACTTTGAATTTGATGTCAAATATTTTCTTTTGAAATTCAATAATCAAAGAATCAATTGGGCCTTTTAAATGTTTTTTTATAGTGTATTTTTTGAGCCCTTTTCAGCCGGCACATGGGACTCGCTAGTTGCCCGGTATAGTTCAATAAAACTTAAGGAAAGATGACTGACTGGGGGTGAACTTCCAGCCTTCAGTGCAGGCTGGAGGTAAGGTGAATTGAGTGCATTTCTGTCCCCCGCAAACAGAGGCCCCCAGAGAGAGTGGAGTGGGCCACTGGGACACGGCAATGCTTTCTCCTGCAGGGGGTCAGTCCTGCCCCTGAAGGACCAAAGGAGTGACTCAGTCTCATTCTCATTCCCTTAAGGTGCTAGACACAGGAGCTGGGGTTTAGGGCCATGAGTCTCCCGCAGAACAGGTCTATTGCCATGTGGGTGCACCTACAAGAGTCAATTTTGGTGGAATCCACCACTGCATAAATTTTAAATTGCTGGCAATCTATTGGTTCTTCTTCCAAATTTGACATTTCTCAAGATTATAGTGTTTTAGACAAGGCTTAAGTATGCTCAAAGTACAGTTAGGAAAATGTTTCTGTTTTTTTTTTTTTTAAAGATTCTTCATTTAGCATTTATACTGTGTGTTTTTTACAGTCTTTCAAGTTTTGAAGCCCAGATGCACCTATGAAGAACTATTTAAATTCACTTTTCAGCAAGAATACTAAGGATGAGCAAATATTCATCGTCATCTAGACTTTTAGTAATTTTCTGGTGGAATAGGAGAACCTGAAAGAGCCTTTCCAACAGCTCCCACAATATCATCAACTACGGCTTTAACTGAGATTTACACGCCCTGATTATATTATGAGAGAATAGACCTTCCTTCACCTGGGATTTGAAATGAGAATAGGTTGTTTAGATGAATACGTTTTCTAACTGAATAAAATAATTTTCATTCTTTAGGTATCCACACCTAGCTAAAGTAACGGAGAGTTAGATCAACAAACCACATTAAAGCTTTTCAAAAAAGTTCACTTGAAGTATTGGTTGGTTGTTAATGGAATTTTTAAATACTCTTATTTATAATACTTAGATGATAAATTATCAGATTAAAAAATAAGGTTGGTACTTCTGTTTTCCTACATATGTATGTGTGTGCATGTGTTTGTGTATACACTTTCATAAATCAAAGAAGCTCACCAATGTTTCTTTTTTTGTGGTATATTCAGGTTTTCCTTTCTAAAAGTATTTCTTCTATGCATATATATGCCCAAGATAAGTTTTCCACTTACTACATGTATTTAACATAAAAGAATGAAACATAACTTGTTGAATTGATGGATTTAGCTTTTTTAAATTTCTTTTCCTGAGAGAATCTATAATTATATGTGATATTTCATATGATAAGTTAGGCAAATTCTAGGAGGATATTTTTGTCTAAAATATATTTAAAATCTGGTTATAAACAGAGTCATTTTATTTATTCAGATTGGCAAAATATTTTCTATATGCCTCAAATTTTCCTCTGACCTTTCTCCCCTACTAAGCTGGTTGGTTTCTCATCCATCCCAACAGGGCAAAATTTCAAAAAGGAGGTAAGTATTAAAAGTTGAAGTGCTGGGCAGGCCGCGGTGGCTCAGCGGGCAAGAGTGCTTGCCTGCTATGCCGGAGGACCCCGGTTCGATTCCCGGCCCCAGCCCATGTGGGAAACAAACAAACAAACAAAATATAATAAAACAAGAAAATGTTTGAAGATGTTTCCCTT
Source organism: Tamandua tetradactyla (assembly GCF_023851605.1). NCBI lineage: Eukaryota > Metazoa > Chordata > Mammalia > Pilosa > Myrmecophagidae > Tamandua > Tamandua tetradactyla. Next base: position 61,543 of record NW_027518283.1, read on the forward strand.
TCTTCCTCCCTTCCTTCCTTCCATCCTTCCTTCCTTCTCTCTGTCTTTCCTTCCCTTCCTCCCTCTCTCAAAAAAAAAAAAAAAAAAAAAAAAAAAAGTTGAAGTGCTGAAGAAAGGAAGGATCAAAATGAAGTTGGGAATAAGATAAGATCACCACATGATGTTATGCTTGGAGATAATGGCAAAGTGCATGATCCCTACTGCTCACTTGATATAAAAATGAAGAGAAAATGTTACAGTGGATCAATCATACATTAATTAATTTCAGTCCCATGATCAAGAGGATATTGGAAAGAGACATCTAAACAGGCTAGCACATATGTGCAATTCGTGGACTTTCTCTCCAACCTACTGATGACAGCTAAGCATCACTGTGTACTCAGATATCATTTGGTGAAGAAAGACAGAGAAAAAGATTTTTTTCTTAGAGAAAAAGATTTAACCAGATATATATGTTGAGATACTGAATGCATTTGTATATTTTTATTCCATGCAAATGCAATTCCATTACCCACTCCCACTTTCCCAGCTCTTGAATCATTACATCCTGTGCAGGGAAAATACAGTCAAGAACAAACAGGTCTTTGCTCAACATTGACTTTCAAATTAGAATTTAGGTTGTGCATATGACACAACGCTAATCTAAAATGCAGGTTTTATAGAACTAGACAAAAGTCTTCTCATTCTAAAGGTTTATAATTACATTCCAAGAATAAGGCTTGGGAAGTAAAGTATAAATTTTATTTTATAAAGTCTTTTCATGGAGGATTTCATGTCACAGATATATAAGATACCATATAGGAGAACTTTTTTCTTACAAGAAATAGGAAAAACTTTTAAGATGTTAGTGTTGGGTATGAGTGTGCATAGAGATGGACAAATGGTGGGAAAAAGACAAATGTTTAGGAATATAGAAGTAAATATTCTGGTTTCCCCTCTGAGATCCAAACCTCAGATAGGTAGGTAGATGTCTTAGTTTTCTAGGGCTGCTAAAATAAAGTATCACATACTGGAATTCTTAAAAGAAGCATATTGTCTCACAGTTCTGATAGCTGAAAGTCTGAAATCAAGGTGTTCATATGGCCACGCTTCCTTTAAAGGCTGAAGAGAAGAATGTGTTCCATTTCCTTCTTGCTTCAGGTGAGATTTTGGCTCTCATGGCATTCTCCCCTTTTTCTCTCTGAGTCCAAATTTCCTCCACCTACAAGGACATCAGTTATATTGTATTAAGGGCATTCCAGTATAACCTCATTTTAATGTACCTAATTGTATCTGTAACAACCTGTGCTGGTTTGAAATGATGTATGTATCCTAGAAAGCCATATTTTAATCCTAATCCCATTTTGTAAAGCTGTTTCTTCTAATCCTTATTCAGTAGTATATGTCTGAAACTGTAATCAGATCATCTCTCTGGAGATGTGATTTAATCAAGAGTGGTTGTTAAACTGTATTCGATGATGACATGTCTCCACCCATCTGGGTGGGTCTTGATTAGTTTCTGAAGTCCTATAAAAGAGGAAACATTTTGGAGAAAGGTAGAGATTCAGAGAGAGCAGAGAATGATGACATAGCCATGAGAAGCAAAGAGCCCGCAAGCCAGTGACCTTTGGAGATGAAGTAGGAAAACACCTCCTGAGGAGCTTCATGAAACATGAAGCCAGGAGAGAAAGCTAGCAGATGACGCCTTGCTCACCATGTGCCCTTCCATCTGAGAGAGAAACTCTGACTGTGTTCACCATGTGCCCTTCCACTTGAGAAAGAAACCCTGAACTTCATAGGCCTTCTTGAACCAAGGTATTTTTCCCTGGATGCCTTAGATAGGACATTTCTACAGACTTGCTTTAATTGGGACATTTTCTCAGTCATAGAACTGTAAACTACCAACTTATTAAATTCCCCTTTTTAAAAGCCATTCTGCTTCTGGTATACTGCATTCCAGCAGCCAGCAAATTAGAAAACAACCCTATTTCCAAATAAGGTCACATTGTGAGTATAGTAGTTTGGTTCAGGTGCCAACTTGACCAGGTGATGGTCCCCAGTTGTTCTGTTACTGTGGCCTAAAATCATCAGTATGTGAATTTCATCTATGGCTGATTATGTCTATGGTTGGCTAAGGGGAGTGCCTTCCACAACGAGTGAAGCTTAAATGGTGGAGTCCGAAGAGAAGACCTCAGACCTCAGATCCAGACATTTGGAGATGCAGAGAAGAGACTCCCCCAGGAAAGCCACTTGAACTTGGAAGCCTGGAGAGAGGGCCAGCTGATGTTGCCATGTGCCTTCCCATGTGACAGAGAAACCCAGGTGAAAGCAAGTTGCCTTTTCTCCAAAGTACTGTGCATTCGTAACTTAATAAATCCCCTTTATAAAACCAGTCCATTTATGGTGTATTGAATTCTGGCAGCCTTGGTAAACTAAAATACTGAGGTATTGAGAATCAGGACTTCAACATATCTTTGGGGGTCTTAATTCAATCCCTAACAGGAGGAAAAACACCTCCTGTTAGGGATAATCCAGAATCACCGAGGACAAGTATTCTGTTTTTCCAGCGATGGAACAGACCTCACTTCAGAGTACAGCCCGAGGACCCCATTTATCAGACAACATAAAGGACAACATGGCACAGACCTAAAAGAACAGCAGGGTACATAGAGACCCTTCTTCCACTAGCTAGATTGTATACAGGCCTATGTATATGCCTCCCATGGCATCTGGGAGGGAAGAGAACTTATGTTAACAAAAGAGAAATAGCATTTACTGGGTGTTTGAATATGGACTGAGTAATAACCCCAAAGAGAATTGGGATGTTAAACTGAAGTGGATTGAGTGACTGTTCACTGGCAAGTTTAGTCTTATCCATTTTTCCTATAGTCCCCATAATCCTTTGCCTCCCCCAAACATGGATATAAAGGAAAAGCAACATATGCTATAGAAAAGTGTCAAGCATGTTTTCATAACAGTATCATATTTCACACATGCTCTATATCCTACATATTTGTCAAATTAGTCCACCTCCCTCTATCTCAATCTCTCCCTAGTCCAAACTACAAGCCTCTCTTAGTTGAAATACTACAGTTGCCTTCAAATTATTTCCCTGGATTTGTTTTTCCTTCTCCAAACTGCAGGCAGAATGATATTTTCAAATTGCAGATATGATGTTACCATTTCTCCATCCTAGGATACAGAACAAAATCTCTAACATGGCCTGCAATTCCCAGTCAGTTCTCGCCCCTACATTGCCTGCAGTCTCATTTCAAAGCCTTCCCCTGCAAGCTCTCTACATCCCTGGAATTAATCACTCTTCCTTTTTTCCAGGGATTTTTGACTGTCTCTTTCCTTCGTGTGAAATGCTTTCTATCACTCCCATTTTTGTTCAGTTAATTCTCACTCAGTATTCAGAATTCAGCTCTGATATCACTTTCTCATGGATGCTCCCTCTAATCACCCAGAGCTAAATCATGTTCTCTATACCTCCCTCTGAGTTTGTGTTAGTATGCTATTTGTGGTGTGTAATTATACACCTGCATCACTATTTTTATTTCCTTTCTCTCCCCAATGAGTTCAGTAAACTCATTGCAAGTTTCAACCTGCCTGTTTGTTTCATTATGCTACACCTAACTCCAAGCAGAGTGCATTGCAGGTAGCAAGCACCAAAATATCTGTCAAATCAATGTGTGAATGCATAAATGGATGAGCATGTGAGTACAGGTACACTTTGCCTGGCACATACTGATAAATGAACAATGTTACCTGTCATGGTCAAGTTCATGTGTCAACTTGGTACCTGTTTGTCTGGTTGGGCAAGTGCTGGCCTGTCTGTGGTAGTGAGGACATTTCATAGAATTAGATCATGATCAGGTCAGTTGCATCCACAGCTGATTCCATTTGTAATCAGCCAAGGGGAGTGCCTTCTGCAATGAGTAATGCTCAATCTAATCACTGGAATCCTTTTAAGAAGGATTCAGAAGAGACAGGCTCTTCCTGTTTTGGCTGGTGAGCCTCTCCTGTGGAGTTCGTTCAGACCCTCCATCAGAATCGTCAGCTTCACAGCCTGCCCTGGGGATTTTGGACTCTGACTTTCTGCAGTCACGTAAGACACTTTATAAATTTTATATTTGGGAGTGTTCCCTGTTGATTTTGTTTCTATAGAGAACTCTAACTAATAGATTACCTGACCATGGCAAGAAGCAAGGTCTATTAATATTTTTGTTTTCTAGATATTCAAATAAAGTTTATGTGAATAAATCTATGAATTGGATCACTTTCATATTGCTTTGAAAATACTTAGAGATATAATTATTAATCAAAAGTCTGTTTTCTTCTTAAATATTGTTGCTCATTGGGATAGATAATGTAGATAGATATTTCACTAAATAGAAGGAGGGAATGAAGCAGAAACTTAATCATATCTTTCTAAAAGTAAAGCAAGTTAAGAAATGAGGTGGAATCACATATTATTTATTAGATTCAGGATAAATTCAGTGAATTCCTTTGTGTTTTAAATATTTGCAGAAAAACACTCTTACTTTGCCTGACATCGAAAAAAGAGAAAACGGTGTTCAACGGTGAGAGCAAGCTGACCAAAAATTGACATTGACACTTCAGCACCATGGACAACAGCCTGAGTAGTCCTGAAAGCTGCACAAAGCAGATACCAAGGTTGAGTCTCTTGGTGGCCAACAGCCACCATAAACATGAGATCTGAGCAGATGCTGCAGGCCCATAGGACCTGCCATCCCTCATTTTCTTTTCCTTGCCTGACATTTTCTCACCAGAACTCACCCTTAGTCAATAATTCAGTGCAGTTTCAATAGCCCTCAGGGAAGAACATCCTTTTCTGTGCCCCTATACACTCACTTAGGTTATTGGTTCAGATGTATCAATACAATTTCCCTACTTCTTTGATAAGTTCCTAATTTGGCTCCATATCATCAGACTCTTCTTCTCTTCCTATCCCATGGACCATGTGGTTACTATTCTTCTCATTAATTATTATTTTGCTTATATAGTTCTTTTTTGGTCATTTGAATTTCCTCTTCTATACTCTTTCCTCCCCATCCCCCATAACAGCTTTTCTTCTGACTATGGCCCTGCTTCCATTCACCACTGGGAAGTTTTGAGGACATCTCTGATTTACCAGGACCATCAATGAAAATATTACTTTCCTTCTTAAATACCCCACCCTTGATAACACATTTTTATCTGCATTACTTTCTACAAATTACATCATAGGAGATCCTTGCCAGAATCATATTTGTCACTCTGGTGGTTGCCCTAATATTAAGATTCTTTCTTCTGCCATGGCTTTTTCTATCATTAATTTTGAGACAACCCAGACATAAACTGCAAGATACACAATTGAATCAATTATCTGAAAAACAAACAAAAGCAGACCAAACTTCCTTGTTCAATAGATGACTCTCAAATATAGCATTCAAGACAAAAATTTTCTTACAATATCCAGATCAAAATTTAAAATTCTCTATATTTTTATCTGTACCACATCATATCTAAATGTCAAACCATTAACTTTCCCTTTTCACTTACCATATTCAGTCCATCCATTTATTCAAGCTAAACCTCACAATCACCCTGGTTCTTTTTTTCCCCTAATCTCTTTATATCCAGGAAATTATGAAGTTTGCTGGCAAGAGAATGCTCTTATAATCTTTGATCTTATACCTATGGACTCGTATTTGAGAAATAAAATTGCATTTTTCTCAAAGCACATTTATTTTGAGTGTTGTTTTTACTTGCAATACAATGTAATCTTAATATATTTCAAAATACTTAATGAAAATCACATTTTATTAAATATAATGAAATACAATTATTTCCATTTTAACAAATCACAAATATAAGTTCCTTATTGAGGAGAGAAGAACTCTAAAAAAAAATCAGAACCACAGAAATATCTGGCTAATATTTTTTCAGTTTAAGATGAAGATTCTGTTCAACATCAGTAAGAAACTCCAGTGCTTATTTGTGAAAGACAGAAACAGGATCCAAACCGAGATGCAATCATTTTCAAAAACATCACAATAAATCAGAGAAAGTTGGTAATGTGTAAATCCATTGTGTGTGACATAGAGTTCCTTGTAGTTAGAAATTTTCATCCCTCCAAAATAAGATTCTTAAAAACTTAGTTGAATACTCAGAACTTTTCCCATAATGCAGCCAATAAATTTCAGTTTGAAACAGTAACATTTAATAGTCAATGCTCATTACTTGGACAATATCAGAAAAAAAAATCTAGAATTCATTGAAATCCCTACCATAATTTAAAATTTCCCCAGCTTTATGTTAAGTATGTCTCTTAACACTTCTTATATATCTCTGGAATCAAATGCCATGGCCATGACTAGATTTTGCATCAAAAGCAACAGCTTCTCTAGGTGAAATGGTTGTTATTGGGCCATCTTATCCTATTACGTTATTTCTACTCCATATCATTATTTGTCATGAAGGCATTGATACATTTCAAAATATTTATATCGACATATTTGTTGATCTTGTTTAGCAGAGGTGAAGGTGCATTCCTATTTATTTCATATCTAACAGAATGGAAAAGATGAGGTGAATATATATAATCAGAATTTGTTTGCAATAAAATATTTTGATTTTGTCTTACCCTGGGTAATTTACATTTCCCAGACCTATCTATATTCTAAAATGAAGTACTTTATCAATGGTAGTTTTTACTTTTTGGCCTCTGATTGCAGTATTCATCTTTGTTTTGTAGCAGTTTTAGTAAGGACCTTGCTAATTACCTCAAAAGTTGTAACAGTTGTAGTTAAATATTACACAATGACTCCTTCAGCTCTTGTACTGCTTTGTCCTATCATACCATCCATTGGTTTTCAGTACTATTAAAAGTTTCCAATTCACTTTAACAATTATAAAATTTTACTTGGTTAATTGTTGTGTTATAAAGTAATGTGGCCAGCGTATGCCACTAGATTAACACTCATCAAATAGAGTAAGTTCACTTTCACTACTGTGCCGTTACATGACATTTTACCTTCAAAGCTGAAATCTTTACAACTCTAAAAGATTATTTAAACTTTTAAAAAAATCTGGGTCTTACGATCTAGTTAATGTTATTTGTTCAGTCATAAAATATTTATTGAGTGACATGATGTCTCAGACATAGTTCTAGGTGCTAGAGATGCATGAGTAAATAAAACAGACATTATATCTCGTAATTTCTTTTTACAGTCACAAGGAATGATCAACATTTCAATATTTACCTATTTTTAAAAATGAATAATTAAACATTGAGTTTTACAAAGTGGGAGGAGAGATAGGAAGGGAATATAATTTTGGACTTATTCCAGTCTTAAATTATGTCATATTCTCATACATCTTTTGTATAAATACTTCAGTTATTATATTACAGAAGTACCTTTGAAGAGAACTGAACAACTGATGCTGAAGTTCTATGTATGAGAACTATTATTAATTCCCATATTTAGTAACAGCCATATTTCCAGTTAGAGTAACAGTATAGTTATTGAGGAATTGAAAGATTTAAGGGATACCTACCTGTAATTCATGGAATCTTTTGTACTACCTACCTCACAATCTCTTCCTAAAGAGTGATTATACAATCACTGTTGATTTGGCTAGTCTAATTTTTCAAAAATACAGTATAAATTAATACTTATTTTTGATATTTTTTACCTTAAATCCTATCTTAGACTAGAAAGAAGTATCTACCTTGCTTTGGTAACAAAACTTTAAGAGTTTTTCCAGTTCTTGTCCCTGGACTAAGAGATTTGTTGCTCTGTTTTACTTCTGAGCCATTCCAGAGCCTGCTTTTCTTATTCACTACTATTACCTCATTTGTCCTAGCTTATTGCTTTCTTTGAACATTTCATGACATATGGTCTGATTGAATCAAGAAAAGTCACAGAACTAATTATTATCTAAATTATAAAGGGTAGTGGTGGTAGAATCCAACAGAATTAATATATGACAAGTGCATATGATGAGCTGAACACTATGTTAGGTTCTTTGAACATATTTCCATATGGGAATTATATGGACAATGAAATGCCCTGACTAAAATCTCTTTCTGTTAAACCTAAGCTATTCGTTTTCAGACTATCTTAGATAATGCCTAGATTAACTGCTCAATAAATCTGAAAATTCATCTTCATAAAAATTTTATCATAATTTTCATTGAACTTCGGTAGATAAGCGTCCCTCTATCTTAAAATTCTACCTGTCAGTGTATGCAGTTGCCAATTATGAAAATAGTACAAAAATTCAGAGTATGTGGTTTGAACAATATGTAAATTTACTAACTTCCTCCTTCTTCCCCCAGAACTTTTTTAACCATAAGAGATGAGGAAAACAGGCAAGAAATTTTAAAATCATAAGTAAAATAATGCATTGGTTTATTGCTAGATACTACATATTGAACGTCTGCATTAAATTACATATAACTCATAAATCTTCATGATACATATTTTTTGTTTTCCATGTGCATGACATTTCAGAGAAAATTTAAACTGTTTGGAGCAAATCAAATACTCAGCACATAATGAAGACAGTGTTAGTCTTTCTTTGATTACAAATAATAGAAATGTAACTTCATTAATTTCAAGAGAGTAAAAGAATGATTTTTTTTGTGTGTGAAGCAGTGTTGATTCTTTATTGGAAGTACATTTATTTTAGGTCTTTTTAAAAACTTAAAATTTATTTTACACAGAAAATTTTAAATCATATAAAGACTCACATTTGAATCTAGTGAATAAGCATTTAAATAAAAAATACAGTAGTAAATAAATTATTTTAATATTATATTAGGGAAAAACACATGCATATTTAAGTCTCGTGTATACTGATCATATCTAGAGCTTAATGAAGTTTCTAAAATTTGTGTAATATCTTTCATTATTCTTAAAGTCCATTACTGAATGTTAGTGTTATAAAAATTATTCTTCAAATACTCGACTTTTTACATTACCAGTGTCTGAGACAATAATACTAGCTATGAATAAATAACAGTGATCTAAAGAATGATCACATTTCTAATCTATCTTTTGTAGAGCCTAATTATTCAGCAAGGCCTCAAGGCCTGTGTGAAAATTTAAATAGTCTATTATTGACTACTGCAAACCAATCTAGAATTATAGTCAGAATTTACAGAGGTATGCTTAGAAATATACCTATTATAGGTTTAAGTATAGTCTTTTAGAGCTAAAAGGCTGAACTTAACTTCAAATATTTTTCACGAGTTCTTTAAAGTTCACATTACTGTGTTTTATATAGATAATTATAATAATCATTTTCAGGTTTTTAATTGTTTGATACCTGGAAGGTAAAGATAGCCATATAATTAAAAAAATTAATCAAACTAAGAATATAGGTGACTATATGGAATAGATAAGGGTTTTTTAAAAATCGAATTTGTGTAAGAAAACAGTTTTGTCATTGATTAGGATCAGTCAGGCAAGTTAGCTTTAAACATGATAGGATGCATAAAATTAGTAAAATATTACATTAGGTAACATAAAAGCCCAACATGAACACCTTATTCATGATTAGAATGTATCTTCAAATGTAGGTTTTTAATAAGAGGTGTAGTTGATTCTCTGTAAACAGAAAGTTGCATTTCGATACTTAGTGCCTAAGAATGTTATCCATAAAACTTGACAGCAATAGGAATGTTGAATAAAAATTTGCAGTTCTAAACACTTGGGTAAACAAACTGTAAAATTTAGTTTAAAGCTTTGTGTTCAACAGCAACCAACATTTTAAAATTCATAATATAGGTTTCATCAGTCTTGGGTATTTTGTTTCATTTATATGAATACTATTGGTTTTATCAACAAACACTATTTTCAGCATATTATTTTCTAGTTATTAAATAGTTGGTGGGGTGCTCGTGGAAGTGCCAAATCATCATTCAGTCGGTTCTTTGCTGTGATTCCTTCTCTGCCATTTCTTGTTGGCGAATTGTATCCTGTGCAGCTTGCTGCATTTTCTCCAGTTTTTCCAGAGTCAGAGATTTCAAGGGTAAAAGTTTGGGTTTACACAGCACCATCGTGGTTACATCTTCCACAGACAACTGTCCTTGTTTTGGAAGAACTTCCCGGAACACTGACTTCACTTCTGCCATATCTGAATTGTTGAATACAGTGAGTTTGGAGTATTGGATACAGTTCCTTCCTACCTTGGTCGAGAATGGGCACCCCTTGAGAAGAATGATTTATTGAATGTATACATGAACTTAAGGGTTGGAAGAAACTCTACACTTGAAGGATTGCAATTGGAAATCCCAGCCATTCCCAAGGCAAAGCATCTATGGACTCAACTCTCTCTCTCTCTCTGCCCATGTGCTCCTCTCTGGGCACTATTTCATTCACCTTTCCTTCTGCCGTCTAACTTTCTTTGTTTTTCTATGCATGTATTGGAGAATATCTTTATGCCAATTTACTGATATAATGAAAATTATTTTAAAAGGGAAAAATAAAGAACCTGGGGTTCCAGTCCTCTATATAAATTACGTGGCAACCTGGGCCAGGTTTTCACATTGGGTCAAAGTTATTGAAAATGAACTTGATTTTAGGAGTTCACTCTTCATCTAATGATAGTAGAAACTGTATAATTAAATAGATATATATTAATCAGAGCATTACCTGATTATTTTGAATATATTTAATAATGAGTTCAAAGAATTAGTGAATTTTCTCATGCACCAAGAGTCCTGCTCTAGATCTCCATGATTGCCCCAGTTCATCTGGTAACCTTTGTGGAAATGGGTTTAGCCCAATGTGTTAGAAGACTATTGTCAGATAATATAATAAATATTTTTGCATGACAAGGGATTTTACTTTGTCTGGAAATGTGTTGTAATAAACATTAAATCTAAAATCTTAGTTATGTGAATGGCAACGCCTTACAAATGTTGTTGTGCAGTATGTAACTTGTCCAACGTTTATATGTTGGCCCTATGGATTCTTATATATTTTTTATTTGAATGGCATTTAATATAATATGACAATTTATAACCAAAATATTTTAACTCTTTAAAATGTATTTTGAAGCACTATTATTTTTAACTTTATAAAATCTATTCTGTGCAGAATACAAAGAGGAGGTCAGGCCCTTGGCATTAAGAAAATTAGTCGTGCATTAGCCAATTCTGACATATATGTAGTCACTTCTGAATTTTATAGAATTGTTTTGGAATACTTTGCCTCACTCACACCCTAAACAAAAAAGTGATATTTACATGTTTTCATTCGTATATCAAAATAATTCCTAATACTTTTCAAGTAAAGTTCTACATTTTGGAAATTCAGTAATGAAAATATTAGACAAAGACCTACTTCCCCATGCAGATTATATTCTAGAGGAGAGACAGACAACAAATGAAGTAAATGTGTAAAATTAATCACAAAGTGTGAAGAAAATTACATAAGGTACTATGATTAATAATGACAAAATCATGCAATTTGAATTGGAGAGTTCCAGGAATTTCTTGCCTTGAGATCATCTTTACACTGACACTTAGGAGACCAAGGATTAGCTAAATCTTATGGGAAGACTATTTTGTACAGGTAACCTTGATTTTTAGATGTAAGACTGAACATGATAAAATTTTCTACCAAGAAGTTGTGATGTTATTATGAATCATGGTTAGGATAGCAAACTGATATTTGATGCAAATGGATCAATGAAAAGAAAGGAAGAGAATGAGCAATTTACCAAGTGAATGACAGAACAAGAAAGAATAATGCTAGTCCCTGCAACCAGGACCTCTGGCAATCTTGCTTAAAGCTTAACAAGCATAGCATCCCTCAATCACCATCATCAAGACCATACATTTCCTGGCTCCATACTACATTAATGAATTAGATTGACAAATTGTACAGAGAAGCACAGTTCAGTAAGGACAGAAATCTGACACATTTTGCTGACTTCTTAAAAAAGAATTATAAAAAGAGAAAGTCAGTGCAGTGAAAATCACTGAATTGATTTTCATATCTACAGAATATGGGTATCTACATGTTTTCATAGTATGCATGTATATATGTGAGAGATAAATCCAAACTAAACCTGTGATTAATAAATTTATTTATAACCTGGAGATCTGTATCCAATGGGCTTTGAGCTGAGACCTTCCCTTCCATGATTATTAACACTTAATTTGCATTTAAAATTGTCAATCATTTACCTTTAAAGGAACAGAGAGGGTCACAATTTTCCAGACTGTAGAACATAGTCATTACGGAACTTGTCTCTGGGGGAGGTTTTGAAAGATTTTATTTGTGAAGTTAGCATTAGAGTGTTTTTCTGAGTTATTTATTACATGTTAAGTTTTTATACTACCAAATTAATGTGCAAAGTCTGCCCTTACGCCATGATTACATTTCCAGGGCTTTATGTCTGAACTTTGCAGTACTCACTGTTAGATGGTGTTATTGACTAATTAGGCAGCATGGATCTCAAGAGAAAAGGACTTTTCAGTCTCTGGATCAAAATATCTGGCCAACTTCTGGTTTTTCTAGTACAATGAGATATTTTCTAAAGAAAAGAAATATCAATGGATGATAGACCACAATATAAATGAATACATCTGTTGGTATTAAGTGTGTAGAGTGCTTTTCATATGTTACAGCACTGAATGCCCATTTAAAAAATAAATGGATTGTAAATATGATAAAAGTAATTAACATAAATTTACATTTCAAAGATTAGGTGGTTTTCCATCTTTATTTTAAATATTACTTTATTTAATAAAAAATTTCCAATGTGAACCTTCTCTCTCTTGTTTTCAGAATATTTGCTGCTTTCATGTATCACCCAAATAATTTTACATATTAGTCTCAATGTTCTCTTTTTTACTTTCAAGCATCAGTAATATAGATGAAACATTTTATTCAGTGAACTTTTTTCAACTAATTCATAACTTCCATAATTTTCAATTTATATGTGTTCTGGTTTTATCTCAAATTAGAATTAATTTTTTATTTTAATTTTATTTTATGTGAATGCTTTAAGCTTCTTTCAAACTCAAACTGTGTTTGTGGATAAGATGAGGCTGACAGTCCCCTTTCTGGTCCAGTGTATGCATATGTTCAATCACAGAGAATGTGGCTTGAGATTGAGCTTTGTGGTACTGCATTCTGCCACATGTCTTCTAAGCCCATGTGATTTGGTTGTGCATTACAGGCAAATCTACATAACTTATACATGACAGAGAATGTCTGAAGATTTTTATGGCAGAAATTATGTTAACAGCTTTTCTGCCTAAAAATAAGTTCATGTACAGCAAGGCTTCTACTTAAATTTGAAACTATCACAATCAGTCACTTCATACAAACTGTGTTGACATGAATCCATAATAACTGCATTTTGAAATGATTTAATGATATATTTAAATATTAAAATTAATTCATATTCCAACTACTGTGTGTTTATGTATAACCAATAGGGATACAAATTAAGAGATTAGGCCATCTGTTTCTATGCCTACACTGGTTCCTGTAAGGAACGCAATTGTCACAGAAGGGTGTTGTGAAGATAAATTGGGATTATTCAGGTAAAGCACAGAATACAGTTCCTGGCACAAAAAAAGAGTTCAATAAATGTTAATTTTTAGTATTCTTATTTTTCTTGTGACTAATAAATATTTCTCCATGGAACTTATTATATCTTTCACCTTTTATACCTCATTGCCATAAAGGCTTAACATGTATGTACTGCCTAATGGTAATGTCATTTTTCTCTAACTCGCTGTATTTTCCATGTGTTTTTGGTTTGCTAAAACTGCTAGAATGCAATATACCAGAAGTGGACACGCATTTAACAATGTGGATTTATTAGCTTACAAGTTAGAATTCTAAGGCCATGAAAACATCCAAATTAAGAAATCAAGGGAGGATACCTTCTCTAAAGAAAGGCTGCTGGTGTCTGAGATGCTTCTCCACATGGGAAGACACATGGCCTTACATCTGCTTGTCTTTCTCTCCTGGGTTCTCTGGCTTCAGTAGCTCTCTCAGCTTCTCTGGGTAAGCCCTTGTCTCTCAGCTTCTCTGGGTAAGCCCTTGTCTCTCAGCTTCTCTGGGTAAGCCCTTGTCTCTCAGCTTCTCTGGGTAAGCCCTTGTCTCTCAGCTTCTCTGGGTAAGCCCTTGTCTCTCAGCTTCTCTGGGTAAGCCCTTGTCTCTCAGCTTCTCTGGGTAAGCCCTTGTCTCTCAGCTTCTCTGGGTAAGCCCTTGTCTCTCACCTTGTCTGGGTAAGTCCTTGTCTCTCAGCTTCTCTGGGTAAGTCCTTGTCTCTCAGCTTCTCTGGGTAAGCCCTTGTCTCTCAGCTTCTCTGGGGCTTCTTCCAGCTCTCTGGGTTTTTTCTGGCTTTCATCCTCTCATAGAGGACTCCAGAAAAAGGATTAAGACCCACTTTAAATGGAATGGACCACATCTCAATTGAAATAACCTAACCAAAACATCGCACCTACACTAGGTCTGCGCCCACAAGAGCGGATTAAAAGAACATGGCCTTTTCTGGAGTACATAACAACTTCAAATTCACACACCGTGCAAATGTCTTCTTTGTGTGCTCCTCAACCTGGTTCTTAATTTCATTGCTTTTTCTACTGAACTTTCACAACTTTACATTTAAGTCTCGTGTTTTTCCGTCATAAGAACCTAATCGGGCAATTATTATTCTTGCTTTTCTTTTCTAAGTAGAGAAGGCAATGTCCCTATTTATTTCTATACTCCAGAACCTGGCCTAGAAATTCATATACGATGGGCTGTAAATGAGCAGCTATTGGGTTAAATCAATAGTTGCATTAAGATTAGGTCTTTCCACACATTTTAAAGTGCATAATGAGGTAAAAATGATAGATTCTGTTTCTCTAGGAAATTACTAGGGTTCTAGACTCTCTTTTATTCCATTCTATTTGCTAATTGTATCAGATAAAAATGGTGACCCACCATCTTAGTTTGCCCGGCTCAGAGAGTTTCCTGGAATGTGGTACTTTCAGGATTGAATCCAGGAAGGGTCAGGGCAAACTAGAATTGTGGTTCATCCAGAATAGTTATCCTACAGAAATTCATAGGTATTGGATGATACAGTCATAGAAAATAAAAGTATAATCTAAACGATCTCAAGCATCATTAGCAAGGTTTAAAATACAACATAATTTAGTAATATTTAAAAAAATTAGAATTATGTAAATATTCAAGCCATATATTCATACCACATAAAAGATTATTTAGTAACCCTTAGAACTGAGTGTAGTACACATAGGAACAGAGAATATTTTAAAAGGTAAAATCAGTAACTGTGATAGTGTTTGATTATTTTACCCATCAGTTTAAAACTCTTCAATGGTTTCATCCACTGCTATTAGCATAAATTTTCAGAATCTTTACCTTGACTTGTGAAACCCTAAATGATTTGGCACTTTCTTACTTTTTACTTTCTCCCCTTGCATCCTTGCTTCATGTGCAATAATCCAATAATCCCCCCTACTTTTCTAAAGCTCCTTGTTTCTTTTTTCCTAAGGGCTTTCACACAGGCAATTAACTCAGAATACTCCTGGTTTTTTGTTTGTTTGTTTCCTCACCTTGAAAACTTTTACATATACTTCAGGTTTCATTTGAAATAGCTATTCCTCAGAGGTTACTCTCTGGGATTCTATCTTGGCCACTATGCAGATCTTTTAACACATTTATGTTACACTTGTAGCACATATCAGAGTTGTGCATATTTTTTTCTAACTAATTATTTATCTCCCCTCCTGTAAAGTGTCACTCATGAAGGGGTTCTGTCTGCTTAATTCACTACACTTGCACCCCTATGCTAAGCACAAAATAAGTGATTAATAAGTAATTATAATAAACAAATAGGAGAAAGGGACCCTCCCACATCTTTTAATTTAGGAGTATTTATTCTCTCTTTCAGGCATCTTCACAAAAGAAATAATTATCAACCACAGAGTTGATAAAAAGTTTTAGTGATCTGTTTGCTTATTTGATGGTTTATTTATTTATCTTTCCCGGTATGTCAGCATATTCTTTTATAAAAAAGAAAAGGAGTAATAACCAAATGCCCACATTCATCAAGTAAAATTAAGGAGCCTAAGCAGACTTCTTGAGAGAAAAAAAGTCAAGACAGAATCAATCAGAAAAATAAATATTGTACATAGGATATTATTGGGTGTCCCAGTGGCTAATAGTGAATAGATTCCTATGGCAGTATGTAAGTGATTTCCTTAGATCTCTGAAAGCAAACAACATTACAGGAAAAGATTAGCTAAATAGTCAACAGGATAAGCACTTATGTGGCAAAGATTTTTCAGCTTGCCTCTCTTCATGAAGGAGACATAACTTGAACTCATATTGAAGACTGTCCCTATTCAAGTTGGGACATTATCATAATGTGTTGTCAGTGTACACTCATTGCTCTTCTAATTGCTTTCTCTCCTTTGTCATTTCCATATGGTCCCCTGGGGTCCCAGCTCTCACATGACACTGTAATCATTATCATGTGAATAAGTTGGCCTTCTTGAAAACAAGCAGACAGTGATATTATTTCCCATAAGCCTTTCAAACCTTTGATCTAGACATTTTTTTCCCTTTTGAGCCCCTGGATGAAATTTTGAGTTCTCATAGTTTTATTTTTGTCCATGTCAATTCCAAGTAGAAACTTATTTCAGTAATTAAATGATCTCTTTCAGTTTAATATTAAAACTTTTTCTTTAAATTCAGTTTATAGTGTCTTCCCAATGCCAACTCAACCTCATCTCAGATCCTAAAGCGTGCAGTTATGAGAGGATTTCTTTTTCCTGTCTGTGTCCTCCTCTTCTACTCTACACCTAATATTTTTTTCCTTCTGTAAAAGGGGATGGGACTGGGAGACAGAGGAGAAATAATTTGATGCTTAGCTCTTACCTGAGTGGTAGAAGGATTTTTTTGGTGTGATTACCCTCTCATGGCAAATGTGCAATTGACAGATATTTTTTATGGTGTTAGTTTGTTAGCGTGGCTGTAACAAATTACCATGGACTAGTTGGTTTACAAAACAGGAATTCATTTCCCCCCCGCAACTTTGGAAGCTAAAAGTCCAAAATCAAGGTGTTGGCAGCATTATGCTTTCTCTGAAGTCTGTGACATTCTGGTGGTGGCTTGCTGGCAATCCATAACTCATTTTCTGCTTCTGTGCTTTGGCCATCTGTCTCTTGCTGCTTCCTATTACTCCTGAGTCCAAATTTCATTTGTTTATGGAACTCCAGCCATACTGGATTTTATAAGAACTTCTGTGGTATTGGATTAAGGTCCACCCTGATACACGTTGGCCTCACCTTAACAGCATCTTCAAAGTTCATATTTATATATGGGTTCACATCCACAGGCCCAGGGGTTAGAACTTGACCATGTATTTGTGGGGGACATGAGTCAATCCATGATGAGGGTTCTTTCTCTCCAATTGTGGACCCAATTGCATTTACTGTGAAATGGCATTACTTCCTGTAGCTGGCTGCTTTCCACTATTTCCTCAGCCCTGAGGTTCCCCAAAAGTTACCCACTTTCAACCCCTAGGCAATCCTTTAAAAAAAATGCTAGATCGTTTCGGTTGCCCAAGCCTTTATTTGGTCTTTGAAAAATATCCATTATATAGGATAATTCCTCTAATCCCTCTTTTCCTACTTCTTGTTTTTGTATAAACACGTATGCCATTATTTATTCCATTCGAGTTTTGTTCTATTCCTATTTGTCATATACTTTTGGCCATCCCTGACAATGCCATATATGGGATGCATTTTCTTTTCTTTTTTTCTTTTTTTTTTTTTAGAGAGAAGAACTTTATTCTTTATTAAGATACCATGCTAGAAGTTATGAAGGATTTCTGTTGGAACACATTTGGAAAATAGAGTAGCTTTAGTTTAATAACTTGCACTGCAGAGAAAATTGTTAAAGAAATTCATACGAAAGTCCAAGTATTAGTTCAATGTCCCGTATTTGATTCCATGATCTTCATAGGAAGGTCTTCTGCAATAGAATATGCTCCTATACAGCCGTGATATTTAAGGTTGCTTGATTTCCTTACCATTACTCCACTGCAAGCTTCTGGTGTAATCCCACATAGCAAGTCAGTCTTCATTGTAACAGGTCAGGACCGGCCTCGACCCCTTTTCCCTGCCCGCGGCCTCTTTGTTGTTGGGCACCTCCTCTGCCACGACGCCTCTTGCTGATCCAGGACCTCCTCTCTGTGAATAACCGGCTCTACCACGGGGAGGAGCAGCCCCATGACCTCTGGATGGAGCAGCACCCCTTGCTCCTCTACCACCCCTTCCTCTAGCTCCAGCTCTAAAATCTTCATAACCGTAGTATGGATCTTCATATCCACCATGATAGTTATGGTAATCATAGCCATAATAATCATAATAATCTTCATATCCATAATAATCTGGAGGATATCCATAACCACCTCTACCCCCACGCCCTCGACCTCTTGTTGGAGGGGCATATGAGGTGGAGCATAATAGTAGTAATCATCATACATTTGATTCTTTGCTGCTTGCCTTTGAGCTTTTCTTTCTTTCCTTTTCTGACCTGGCAGCTTTGCAAAAACAATTTCAATATTTTCTCCCTCCAAGTCTTTACCATTCATTTCTTCCATAGCCTTGACAGCACCATCTTGTTCATCAAAATGAATGAAAGCATAATCTTTTAGTTTGTTCACGCGCTCCAGTTTCCCAAACTGACTAAATGCTTTTTCTAAAATCTCTTCTGTTACAGTATTGGCAAGGTTGCGTACAAACAACACTTTCACCTTTGCCATAACCTCAGGATCAGGATCTTCTATAGGGTCAGCCCATTCAACAGTTCCAACATTTCCCCATACTTTGACTTTACTGCTCATTAACCTACGTCTTGCCTGTGCAGCTGTTTTGTGATCTTCATATTCAAGGAAACAAAAGCCTCTGTTTTTTTTCTTGTCATCCGGTTGGTGGTATAAAATAACATCTGTAAGCCCCTCTGTTACTTTGCTAAATTCTTCAAGAATCTGTTCCTTGGTTTTACTCTTAGGAATAGAGCCCACAAACAGCCTATTATTGGCAACTGAGATGCAGACACCAATATGTTTTCCAGAACGAATTTCATGATTATTATACAATTTAACAGCCTCCTGCGCTGCTTCTTTTGTACAAAAAGTGACAAACGCATAACCTCTATTTAAACTGGTGAGTGGATCCATCATCAGACGGAGATCCCAGATAGGTCCAGCTTTTTCAAATAAAGGAACAAATTCATCTTCAAATAGATCCCATGGGATCTTCCCTACAAATATCTCCGTGCCAACAGAAGGCTGCTGACCTGAATAAACGGAATCTGGAGGTGGTCCCCCACACTTCCTCTGTCCAGTGGTCACATCAAGTGTGTAGCCTGTTCTTTCCAAGAGTGCCTTAAGTTTTGCCTCATCTGGTCCTCTGCTAGAATCTGCTACTTTGGTCCCCTGTTTTTCTCTCTGCCTGTAAGTCTTCATGACTCCACATAAAAAGGCACTTTTGTTCTGAACATGAGAGAGATGACTGTCTTTAAACTGTTGAAGAACTGCCAATGCACCGTCTTCATTGAATTCTTTGAAAGCTTCAATAGCTCTTTCATCTAAATCACTATGTGCAACTAGCCCTGCAACGTAAATTTCATCTAGTTTTTCAGCGACTTTCTGTGGTAAACCAGCATCAAGCAATGTCTGAAAATTTTCTGAACGGATAACTGCAGAAGTAGTATCCATGGGCTCTTCAGTTCCATTTCCATTAACATGTTCTGTAGCCCTGTTTCCAGAGATCTCCCGTTGGGCTGCGGTGGAGGAATCCTGTCCGAAGGGATCGGGTTGGGGGAAACGCGTGCTCGCTGCTCAGTGTCCCGCGCGAGTGGAGCTGTTGTAAACCGCCCCGAAGCTCACGCCGCTGGCTGCAAACCCGATCCGGTTCCCCTCGCCTCCGAGCGCGCACCCCTTTCCCCTCCCGAGCGCGTCCGCTTCTCTCCCTCCCGCAAGCCCCTGCCCTCCTCCAGCTCCTCCTTCTCCCCCTATTACCACCGCTAGCCTCTGTCTGCCTTCTCGCGGCCTTTCTTCCCTCCCTGCTTCTTTCCCTCTAGTCCGCCGCCGCTCAGACACCAGTGGCCGCCTTTCCTCGCCTCGCTGGCTCGCTCGCACCCTCCCTCGTTCTCCCGGCCCAGTCCCTGAGACGGGATGCATTTTCTTAAGTCAGATTGCCATGTTTTAACAATATTTGAATTGATTTTCCTACGTTTATAAATAGAAAGTCACTTTTTGATATTTGCTTTTGTTGTGTATATCCTGGTTTGTGTAGTACAAAAAAATTAAGATGTACTTAGGTATTTCTTTTAGTGAGTATAGCTAGAACTCACTCTCTACTTATTATTTCCATTCTCCTTCAGTAGCAGGGTTTGTGAGTATATATTTTAAGTAAATGAATTTCGGAAATAATTTACTCTGTTCTGAGTTTCAAATTGCAGTCTGTCAGAGAAGTAATTTGAAAATGGACCACAGAATTTAATGGTGATTAAGCCACCAAAATAGTCCATACATTCAAATCATGTTATTATTTTTCTATATTGTACATGCTGTAAACTTTCTGGGGTTTAAAACTACAATAAATGATACATTATTGAATTTTCTGATATTGCTTAAGTATAGGAGAAATAGGTTTCCAATTATTCTCTATACATATTTCTAGATGATAAATTTCCAAATATACATAGCAAAGCTGACATTGATTAATCATTTGCAACATGTTATTCCTTCCTTGACCAGAATCAGCAAAATAATGGTCATTAGTACTCTAAAAAAAAAAATCAATGGATTCAAGCTTTTTATCATGTTTTCTATGAGAAGCATGGGTTCCCATAAACTCTCCTGATAAGTAGTTCATTACTGTAAAGGACATACTACACTGCTAAATTAGCTCCAGATTTTTTCCATTTGTCTTCAACATTTTTTCAATTTGATTAACTAATAGGCAGTGTCTATGCTTTTTCTTTTAGCTATATTCTCACAGTCTAAATACATTTCTATTAGGAGTCATAGAAGTTATAAAATCAGGCTGCTGACAGCATGTTATTATGATGCCGTTTGTGTGATACATCTCCTCTTATCTCTTCTTATTGCTAATCAATGTATTATAGTCTTGAAATACACTCTCAAATTAGAAAACAATACACAATAACAACAAATAGTAAAATATATCTTACAAAGCAATGATGAAATTAAATGCAACCCCATGGATAGGTCAACTTATCTAAATGTTTTTATATTGATTAGCTGATTAGAGGTGCACAAAAGCTTAATCATTTTAGGAACTAGTTCAAATATATTGCACCATATCATAAAGGGAAATGACAGAAATAAAGAGAAACATTTATATGAACTATATCTGTTATTGAAATAAACCGCTCTGTCTTAGATAACAGTTTTGAAGCAAGAATAACAAAAGTAATTTATTTTAAAAAATTAATTTAAAGAATATATATATTTCCACATCGAGAGGATTGTAAAAGGAGAAAAATCCTGAAAGAGTAAATTCAAATCTAGAACCTGACTTTCTTAGCAAGGATAAATTACTTACAAAAATAGAAAATCCACTAGTAACTAGATTAAGTTAAGGAAGAAATGACAATTTTATGGGCTTCTGCAACTAAGATGTCTATGGATATGCTTTTCGTCCCAGGTGTTTAAACCATACCCCTAGATCTCTAACACTTTTACTTGCCTGTTCTCTGCATGCAACTTCTGTAGAATGTGGGCATCTTTCTCTTCTATTGAGCCCAGCTGGAATATTGATGTGGAATAATAACACAAAAGGGGCATCTTATATGATGAACTCGGGTTCTTAGAGGCAAAAGCTTCATTTCTTTCTTGTTTGCCAAAACAGTACTCCCACTGGAGACTCCTATTGGTTTAATTTAATCATCGATCTTCTGAATGGAATTGGGGATGCATGGATCCCTAAAGAAAGGTCAGTGTTAGTGTAGTGTTATAACAAAGATGGCAATGGCTGCAAACCATTCATGATATATATTTGTTAATTAGCGCCACCCTGAAATAAGCTTGCAAAAATCATTAGAGCCATGAGAATCACATTCAGCATGCAAAGTGTGCATTAAACCCCTGAAACATTTATCTACTGAGTTATCCTGTGTGATACTGCCAACTTCTCTAAATGGGAAGCTGTGTTTTACAGCCACTAGGCAGAGACTCAATAGAAGTTTATTTCATATTTACATAAGACATTCAAAATACTTGAACATTTCTGCTGCTTTGATTCCTTTTAAAGCCATGTGCCCAGATGACAATGGTATCTTCTCCCAGTGCGCTATGTGCCAAAGCATGGGTTGGTAAACTTTTTTTGTAAAGGACTGGATAATAAATATTGGCTACACTGCAGGTTGAATGGTCTCTGTCACAACTCCTCAACTCTGCAGTTATGGAGTGAAGGCAGCTAGAAACAATATATAAACAAGGTGATGTGGTTGTACTCCAATAAAATTTTATTTAAATTTGAATTCAAATATTTTTCACATCAATAAATATAGTCACCTTTTTCTTTTTCTCCTAACCATTTAAAAATATAAAAGCTATTCCTAGCTTGCAGGATGTACAAATCCAGTGCTTTGGATTTGTCCTATGGTCCGTAGTTTATAGATCCCTTTATTGCAGCACTGCCCTCAAGATTTCAAACCTTTCATACATGAAAGGAAGAAAATAAGTTTAAATAAAACTTGAAATACTTGACTTTAACTCTGATATTTTGTTATGAATTTCAGGTATTTTGTACATATATTTGAGTACCATTTTTTTAAACATATTGCACACTTGTGTTTCCAGGTGTATATCCAAGAAGAAATTGCTATGCTAGCAAATGTTGGCAAGCATTTATTAAATGGTCAATAATTGATGTTGAATAAAAGTAATATATTACAAAACATAAAAAGAGATCATGCCAATACTTCATCTATCAACCTGTCATCTTTCATACATCTATGATTTTAAAGCAAAAAAGATTAAACATAGAGCTAAATTTATATATTTAAAAACCATTTTAATTTTTCCTACTAAACTGTCAAATGATCATAGCTTTTCTTTATTTATCATAAACTTCTTTTTTTCTTTTTATTAACTTTCTTTTTAGTTCTGAGCTTTAAAGAGTAGAATTGTTATAAGAACGATTTCAGAATTGAAAATTTTAGTTTTGCTGATATCAGCAGGAATTGTTTTGATTTTATGTCTTTGCTCATTTTACTTAGGATTTTTAGCTTTAAAGAGTAGATTTGAAAGTAAACTATATATGTCATAAACAAAATTACCATCCTTCATTTTTGCATTTGTCTCTCAGTACAAAAATTCCTATCCACTCTAACTTCATACCTCATCTACCAAGGATTGAATTCTCCTTTCTATTTGATACTACAGTTCAGCCTACTCCAAAACTTTCTCTATAAGTCATCAATTTTTTTTCATTTATCTCATTTCTCTCTTCTTTGCACTCTTCCTTCTTTCTAATTTTTTATTGAATATACAAGTTAAATTCATGTATTAACTGTAGTCTATTGCTGGTATTTCTTTTGGATTTTCTATGTACACTTTCAAGTCATCTGTAAAATTAATATTTTTATTTCTTCATTTCCAGTCTTTGTATAGTTTAGGACCTTCAGTACAACACTTGACCAGGTAGCACCAGCAGACAGCATTGTCTCACTGGAAGGAAAGCTTTCATTAATTCATCTCTCAATATGATATTTTTTGTATTTCATTGTACTCTTTATGAGATTAAATAAGACCTCTTCCAGTTCCCAATTTGCTGTGAGCTTTAAGATTATTATTAATTTATGAGTACATACCATGCAATATACATTTTTGCTGTATGGTTCTATGGAATTATATAAGTTTGTATATCCACCACCAAAACCAGAATACAGAACTGTTCATTAATCCAAAAAATTCTCTTACACTGTTCTCTTTGTAGTCAAACCTCCCCTAGTCCCCATCAATAACTTAGTTCCAATAGCTTACTTTTTCTAGAATCTTAAATGAATGAAATCAGGCAGTAAAAACATTTTGAGACTGGCTACATTCACTTAGTATAACACATAGGAATTCATTCATGTTATTGGATGTGTCAATAGTTTGTCCACTTTTATAACTTAGTAGTATTAAACTGTACAAATATGCCACAGTTCAGCCATTCATTTATTGATGAACATTTGTGTTGTTTCCAGTTTGAATTGACTTTGATTAGACCTGCTCTAAATATTCATTTCCAGTTTTGAATATAAATGTTTTTTATTGCACTTAACTTTAGTGCAGTGATTTTTAATATACAACTAGTCTTGCATCCTAGAACAAGCCTCCTCTCTTAGTTGTGTTTTTACATATTTCTATGTTCTATTATTCATATTTGGTTTGGATTTTTACATTTATAGTCATTAGAGAGATCAGTGCACAAGTTTCCTTTTTTGTAATGTCCTGAGCAAGTTTTGATATCAGAGTTATGCTGTCTTTGAAAATGGGTTTGTGAGAAGATGTATATTTTTTTCTCTGGAAGAGTATGTGTTAAATTTAGTATTATTATTTCTTTCTTAAAAGATTAGGGAAATTCTCCAATCTAAATCTGGAGTTTTCTTTAAAAGAAACATCAGGGAAAAATATCAGGTTCAATATCTTCTTTCTCTTAGTATGGATTAATTTTCTAGAATTTTTTATAATTGGTATTATACAGTATGTACTCATTTCATCATAATTATTGTGAGACAAAATTTTTTTGCACAAATTAATCGCATATTTCTTTTTAATTTTGCTGTGAAGCATTCTGTGATATGGATGTGCCAAATTTTATTTATCCATTCATCTGTTGATGTAAATTTGGGTTGTTTGTGCCTTTTATAACAATTACAAATAAAGTGTCTGTGAGCATCAGTGTACAAGTCTTTGTATGAGCATGTGATTTTATTTATTTTTGGCAAATACCAGGGAGTATAGTGGCTAGATCATATGTAGTTGCAGGTTTAATGTTTAAGACTGTCTAACCATTTTCCAAAGTACTCATCAATACCAAAAAAAAAATCCTTGCAAAACCTTTTTTAGGAACAAAATATATTTAAGCTAAAAGAGCTAGGTTTATTTTATTAGATTTATCATTTTAAGTTTAATAGGAAACACAAATCAAAAAATAATTTAAATAACACCATGAAAAAGCTAAACACATATTTACAGTATGGGGTATTCTACAGGTCAATCAAATGAAATGTGGAGTCCATATTTGGGTGAAGATTTGAACAAACCAACTGTACAAAGACATTTTCAAGATAGCTGGGGAAATTTGAATCTGGATGGACTATTAGAAGATATCAAGGAATTATATTTAATTAGCCTATATGAAAATGGCATTGCAATTAAGTGGGAAATGCATATTTTTAAAGAGATGCCTAGGGATTATGTAGAGGTGAAATTAAGAGATGCATTATTTGTTTAAAATATGTCAGAAAAATGTAAAAAGCAATAGGAGGAATAGATTAAACAATTGTGATAAATATTGTTAATTGCTGTGCTTGGGTAATGAGTATGTAAGAATTTATAACACTATGCTATCAACTTACATATATTTGGAAATTTCTTAGTAAAAATGAAAAAAAAATAAACAGTTAAAAGGGTACTTCAAATCGCACTATCTTACTGATAAAGCCTTGTTTAAATCACTTTAGAGATATCCCCAGCATGCTTATCCCCTACTCTCCTTCTCTGGAAGTTTACTCACTTCAACTCCACACTTGTTTTGGAAAAGACCCTCCTCATCTCTGGTCATCCTTGACATTGGATCCTGTTCTAGACCAGCACCAATCAATGCTACAGGACTGGAGCAATGGTTTAAAAGTTCTAAAGAAAAATGATTTTTAATTTGAATCCTGCTTCCCAGCAAACAATATGCATCAAGTGTGAGAAAAATATAGTCATTTATAGACCTGTTAAGATGAAGAAATCTTACATCCCATAATTCCACTCAAAGGAAATAACTTGGAAGTCAAGAATGACAAGTGTGTGGTAAATGAGAAATAAGTGTATTTAGCTCATTTGTGAGAAAAATAAGGAAAGCAGCAGGACTGAAAGGCAAGTGGGGGCCAATATTAGAGCAAAAAAGTCATAAGTAAAGGAATGTCCTTTCTGAAGATTAGAATGGATTCTGAAAATCAAAGTTTTGTGAGCACGAGAAAGAAGAAGTATAATCTAAATTCCAACAAGTAATTAAAAAGGCAACTGGAGATTCCAGGAATAAACAAAACCAAACAAAAATCCTACACAGAAACATCAACTATAAATGAAACTGGTGCTGAGCAATTAGTGGGATTTAAAAAGAAAATCTACTTGACCTTGCTTCCAGGAAATTTCTCTTTAGAATTACAGAGAGCCAAACACACACAGATTCTCAGTAATTGGATCTGCAGTAAGTAATATTTATATAGACATATCTATTAAATATGATGTATTGATATTCAAGTTTTAGATTAAAAATTTCAGCCCAGAGGATTTAATTATGATTAAAAACAAACATATGTTGTTAACCAAAGGTAAAATGAACATACATCACAAGTAATGTAGAAAGGGGAAAGTTGGAGAGGAGAGGAAGGAGAATGGTAAAAATTCGGATCTTATTTTCAAGAGGAGAGATGATAGTCACTGTTCTATGGTGATAAAGCAAGATAGGCATATTTAAGCTTATTTAAAGGTAAAAAATAGCCAGCTAAGGTATTAAAATAGTGATGCAATTAGCATAAAGGGGGAAGACTTACTGAAGCCATGGAGATATTAGTTAGTTCTTCATTTATCATTATTATTAGGTCAAAGTGTAATGAATGCAGTTAACTAAGAAATAGCAATTAAGGCTGAGCATTTGAAATATGAAAATAATCTCCAGAAAAATGTTAGAACAAAAATTACTGCTCTGAGGAGCAGTAATAAAGGTAACAGAATTTAAATAAGTTTTCTTTTAACTTAAACTCTTTTCCATTATATTGTTTAACTGTGTGAAAATCTAAAATGATACAAACAAAATTATGAGCACATGTACACATAATAACAATGACAACTATCACAACTAAAACAACAACAAATGACTTTTACGATTCCAAAGCAGCTAATGTTTATTTAGTGAAAGACGTTAGGATACCAAGGCCAATGTTTTAAGAAATGTAGATGTGTACAAGAAAGCCAGCATCTGAACTAAACGTTATAAGACCCTAATTCATGTCTTTCAGGCCAATTGCATATTCAAAAAAACACTGAAAAAAATAAATGTAATAAAAGGGATTATTTTGCAAGAGAGTGAAATGGTATAGATATATTTTGTAATTTTGCATGGATTTAGACATTATTAATTTAGAAATCTAATACTCAAGCTGTGAGGATTACCAATGAGGATTACTTTTAAATTATTGTGCTCCGCTAGATCTACATAAATGATGTATAGTGTATAAGGTGTTGTGGTAGTTAGGTTCAGGTGTCAACTTGGCCAGGTGAAGGTACCTAGTGCTGTTGCTGTGGACATGAACCAATGGTACATGAACCCTATCTGTTGCTGAAAACATTTGCAGTCAGCTAAGAGGTGTGCCTGCTATAATGAATGATGCTTGATTTAATTGGCTGGTGCTTAAATGAGAGAGTTCAACATAGCACAGCCCAAGCAGATCAGCATACCCCATCCCAGCACTCACAGCTCAGCCCAGGCCTTTGGAAATGCAGAAAGAAAACACCCTGGGGAAAGTTGTTGGAACCCAGAGGCCTGGAGAGAAGGCCAGCAGAGATCACTCTGAGCCTTCCCATGAAAGAAAGAACCTCAGATGAAAGTTAGCTGCCTTTCCTCTGAAGAACTAATGAAATAAATCCCATTTTATTAAAAGCCAATCCATCTCTTATGTGTTGCATTCCAGCAGCTAGCAAACTAGAACAGGTGTGTATAACCAGAAACTGGCAGGATGTAGTGTTCGTATCTTCTGCTTAGGGGAATAACTGGGACCATATTCACTTATCTCAAATTGGGCACTAAAAAGAAATGATTAACTTTTACTATTGTCTTACTGGTTTACTGTTGGTTAAGATTCTGTACAAATTTATTTTTATTAGAACCTAAGAGTAGGTTATCATCAATAATAAGACAGAAAGCATATGCAATTAAGCCATTTGTAACAATTTGTAACATTCTTTATAATGTAAGAATACTAAATTCTTGTCTTAGCTAGTAATTCAAAAGCACTCTACAATTAGAAGTAGAATGATCAAGAATCTCTTTCATATTCTCTTCACTCTCCCTTTGTGATTAAATTATTTCCCTTAAAATGACAAAATGTTTTTCAGTAGATAAAAGAGTTGCAACCAAAGCTGAATGATATGGTTTGTTGTGTTATTCCCAATAGAAATTTTGTTTCACTAAAAATATTGAAGAAATTGGAAAGGAATGCTTTCTAGGAAATGTCCTTAAATTTGTATGATGTGAGAAATTACTTTAAAGAGAATTATCTTCTGAATTATAACATGTTCAAAGTTTACGGCAGCTAACATCTATTAAGACTGTTCTTAGAGGTATTCGCTGTGTGGTTTGTATATCGATTTGACTTCAGTTGGCTCTGAAGTTAATTTGGCATTAATTTAGCACATCTCTAAAAATAATTAATTTGGATGAAACTTCATAGTATTCAAAATTATTATTCTAACCTTAGTAGATTGTCATAATTATATTTTCAGTATGGAAAGATAGTTTTGCATGGGATCACATTCTTAACTGAAACGTATGATTAAAAAAACAATCAGGGAATTGTACCAACGTACTGGAAGCATCCTTGGTAGAAACACTTTGAAAGATGATCTAACTGAATCCTAGAAAGCAGAATTAGAGTTATGTATGTTCATTGTTTTTCCTATAAAATAAATTCAAATGAACTCAAAGTAGAACAATTACTATGTGTATTGGAATAGTTCTAAATTTCCAGCAGACTGATACAATTTAGTGTAGCAAGGTTTGTTGGAAAAGACTACTATGACATTTAAAGATCCCTATGCAGTTGAAATGTCTAAATATAAACTATTAAATTAGAAAATATTTGTAATAATATTTCTAAAGTTAATTGTCTTAAATTTTAATGTTCTTAAAATTGATTTGTCAGCCAGCAAAGAAACTAAATATTTCAAAGTTAAGTTTTTAAATAAGCTTAAACTGAAGAAAATTCTCTAAGGTAAAACTGAAAAGAAAACACTGTCACATAATGGTGTTTCTGTGTAGCCTCATTAGAATCAACATATTTAATAAATAAATATTACTAGAGAATAAAACAGCAAAGACTTTACTCAAGATTATTGCCTTATTTTTTTCCCTGGTGACAGATGATTTCTGTAGTTCATTGGATCGGCATAAAATTAATCCTCCTTGCACGTGAAGGCAGCAGAGAGAGGCTTCTCCTCTGGCCCAAACGCCAAGGCCTTCTCTCTTGCTTTCCCCTTTCCTGGTCCTCTGCTCCCACCCTCCTCAGGATCTTCAGCTCCTCACTTCCATCTACCCTGTGCTTAGTGCCGCTTTATCACAACAGCTCTCTCTGACTACGCACTGAAATGACTCCAACATCCAAACACCCCCAATCTATCTCCTCATCCTGTTTTAGTTTTTCCCAAAGTAGATATCATTGCATACATACTAAATTTTGGTCTTACTCTAATAGAACATAAGCTCTATGAGTGCAGAGTCATCTCTCTTTTTTGATACTCTCTTGCCAGCTCTTGGAACAATGACTGGCATCTAGTAGTTGCTCTATAAATATTTTTTTTGAGTGGAAAAAATAGAAAAAAGAGAGGAAGGAAAGGAGTAAAAGAGGAAGAGGGGAAGAGAGAAAGAGCAGCATGTTTCAAGGAAAGGAAAGGCGGAAGGAAGGAAGGGAAAGAGGTAAATTTGACTTTTTTTCTTTGTTTCTGAAAATAACTTCTGATAAGTACTGATACAGGGCTGATAATAGAAGAAGTTTTCAATCTACATTCAATTAACTAAAGATATTTTGGAAGCCATAGGCAAAATTTAGAGTTCAAAACCTCAAGTAAGTCTTTCTTTCAGTCTGTTCTGATATTTTGCTCCAATACTTAAGTTTTGGATTTTTCCTGTGACCTAAATCACTTTTTTGATTGCGTTCCAAATATTTTTCCTTATTCATGATTCTCTGAATAGCTTACACAGTACTGCAATTTTGGGGTCTGGGAACTTAGCTTCTTCTTTGATTTGTGTTCCAAAAACTATAATCAGCTTCTCCCAAACCCCTATCTTGTAGTTCTGAGCCTGTTTCCTTAAAATCTTATCAAGTTTATTTTGACCACAGTTTAACTATATTTCTGTATATAATTTTCTACAAGATTCTGATGCAACATTCTTTCTAACTTCTGGTTATTCTCTTCTTTTTTTCTTCTCCATTTCTGATTTATTTTCTACAGTCTGATTTTATTACTACTACTACATATATTAGTAAACTTGATAATGTTAATACTGATAATGACAAACATGTATAGTATTTATGCTGTATGAGCCATTGTTCTAAGTACTTTTGAGAGTTAAGTAGTTGCTTTGCAGAAGTTGCTATTAATATCAGTAATTTATAGATGAGGAAATTGAGTCACAGTTCTTTCAATTATCTTGCTAATCTCACTGCTAGAGTTGATAAAGTATTCAAACCCCATACTCTGACACCTAAGTCTAGAATCTTAATTGGTAGACTGAAACATCTTTCTTAATAGTATATTCTAATACCTTGGATGGAATTCTCTTCCATTTTTTGTTCACCCCAGGAAACCGGCATTTCAAAATAAATATCTTAGGATGGTGTGATGGTGGTTCAGTGGTAGAAATCTTGCCTGCCATGTTGAACACCCAGGTTCAATTACTGGTTCCTGTCCATGCAAAAAAAAAATCATTAAAAATAGATATCTATAGATTTTTTCAACTTTTACATTTTGATTGATACTGTTTTCTAGAATATACAGCATTAAACAATTTTGTGAATTTTATTGAAATTTCATATAAATTCCAAAATGATTAGTCTTTGTAAATGAAGCCATCTTTGAAGACTTTCTTTCATCATCTGATTTTTTGTCTTCCTGTCCATCACTGTGTTTGCTATAAAGCACTTCAGCAATCAAGAGGAATTCCGATCTTTCTTTCATAAACTTTGAGTTATTTTCCCACCTAGTCTAGTTTTGAACACATCCAGTTAGCAGGTGTTTGACATGAATGTTTAGGGTGTATATATCAATTTATTTACCACAATTGTAAGCCAGAGAGCTGGAAGCTTTTTGACCCAAAACCTGGAAGCCACAAATATAAAATTTCAATAAAAACCTGAAACACTGTTCTACGCAGCACCTATTTCTCAATTGATACCATCCTTGTCCAGACTACCAGTCTGGACTAAAAGGAACAGAAAAGAGACAAATTGAAGAAAAAATAACTTCAGAGACAGAACCATGGAAGTTAAAATGTGAAGACAAGAAAACTCCAGCCAGGAGATCAGACCCACATAAGCACTTGGAGAGGGTGAGTTAGCCCTGAAGGCAGAGGGTGGGCCTTCTACCTTGCTGTTTGGGCAGAGTTGTGCCCCAGACCTTGGGAGAGGCACATTCCTTGGGGGCTGGGGAGAGCTTGGCTGCCACAACACTGTTCAGGGGTTGGAGCCGGGGTGCAGCCCCAGTGTTTAGAGAGGGTGACTTCAAGAAAAGGTAGCATTTGGAGAGAGCCACACCACTGCATAGGCCCCAAACCCTGAGAATCAATGACTCTCAGACTTTGAAATTTCATATTATCTATTATATCAATTGTGTAATATATCTGTATATAAATATATATTTATTTTGTTGTCAATGTCATCAATATTTATTAAGTGCTAACAATATTGTATCAATGACAAAATAAAGACAGAGAATATGAGGAGAAATAAGACATTGTTTCTCTCAAGGAACTGATAATTTTTTCATTTTTTTGTCATTGGTTTTTCAGTCTTTTAGAACAGGTTATAAATATATTCTAGCATAGTGGCAGTATTAAGAACAATAATAACGAATATTTAAAACATTAGCAATAATAACAATGCCTTGAATTTCCATAGGACTGTATATTTCTCAAAATGGTTTTGCTCAGATTTGCTATATTATCCTTTTAATCCATGAATGAGTGCTAAGATATAAACAAATGGCATATTTTCTCCCTACTTCATCTAAGAAAAATTAAGTCAGTGAAGTTCATAAATATTATTCATACTCATTTAAATCATTTCATTATTGTTGAATTTAAAGGACCTGAGTTTTAAAAAATACTTCCAACCTTAAATTACTGTAGCTTCTTATGCATACTATAAAAATCTATATTTTTTAGGTAAATGAAAGTGGAAAGAACTCTAGAAAAGTTTAGATATTGTCCTTCCTGCAGTTAAATGGCATAACGTGGACAAACCTTGAAACCATTTTGCTAAGTGAAAGAAGACAGCCACAAAAGACCACATATCACATGATTCAGTTTATATGAAATATGCAGAATAGGAAAATCTAAAGAAACAGAAGATCAGTGGTTGCCAGGGGCAGCAGGGAGTGGGGAAAAAGAAATGATTGCTAATAGGTATGGAGTTTTCATTTGGGGTCACGAAAATATACTGTAAGTAGATAGCGGTGATGGCTACACAACACTGTGAATGTATTTAGTGAACGGAATGGTACACTTTAAAATGGTTTAAATGGTAAATTTAATGTTATGTGCATTTGCCACACACATACACACAAAACACACACCTGCTTAGAAATATTACAGTTGAAAACATGCTACTTAAGCAAGTTGCCTAACTCCCCATTTCATCTGGAAAATGGAGATAGTAACTGTTGCCTTGAGGCGTCAATGCGATAACCCATGTTACTTACATAGTGCCTGACTCAGTAAATGTTAGCTGTCAGTAGCTTTAACCACTAATGCTCCTTTTAACCGCAGTGTGAATTCACTCCTGAGTAGTTTATTTAAAAAATTACTATCCTTTTAACATTTTTATAAATGACTTTCATTTACACATCATTCAATCTGTCCTAAGTGCTCAACCAGTGGTTCTCAGCATAATCACATAGTTATGCATTCACCACCATGATCAATAATGTGAACATTCTCATTTCTTAAAAAAAAAAATTCCATACCCATTATATGTCCCTGTTATTGATGCTCAGCTTTTGGAATAGTTTCTTTGTTATACTTTTTTTTAAAAAAAACCCACAATATTTCATATGAATTTTAACAAAAAGATAAGTACAAAATGTGTACTTTCACTACCTCTGCTTCTAAAATGCCAGGCACTTCAGAACATCTAGAAGGAGGAGATATTACAAAAAGTACTTAGAGACTATGTAGAGAGTAGTGAAGAATAAAGTTCACACACTGAATAGTGGTTATAGTATGAAAATATCTTCTAAACATGACCAGTCTGGCATAGAACCTTCTCCTCTTCCTCTTCTCAGCCTACAGTTCCATGTCACCTGGCCCACAGAGCCAGTGGACGTATGTCATCTAGTGTTCCTTCCAGAAGCAGTCTAAATTCCAACTCCAAAGCCACTTCAAAAAGCCATTTCTATGGCTTTTTTTCTAACAAGTGGGCATTAGAAGAAATCTGATTTTCTATTTCTATTAATCATAGATCAGCAACCTCATTACATCTAGATAGCTAAATGTGACAAAAGCTTTCTTTTAGAAGATTGGTGGAAGAGTTGAAAGCAGCTTTTTCACAGTATATAAATGGGTCTTTTATAAAGGCCAGTAAATCTTCCCAAAAGGCAGTGGGGACATCTTATTGGGCAAATGTGGAACATTCTTTTACTGTTTCACTCTTCCAATATCAAGCAAGTTCTGGGAGAATCAGATGAGAGCATATGCATTTTATTAACAAGCTGTAAAAATGGCCAAAAATTATGGAAATATTGTTATTGCATCTTCTTCTTCTAGTGTTTACATACAGTTGCCTCTGTGGAAATCAAAAAATGAAAAGAATGTGATGTGAATTTTTTTTTGTTTCCCCACCTTGAGTCAAAGGGAAAACTGGTCAAGTTGTAAAGAATTATTTTGTATGCCAGCAGCTCCCCCCACCCTCCACATACACATACATGCTAGTTTCCCTGAAGTCTGGGAAAGGGTTCTAAGGTTGTTTACTCCCAGAGAAAATTCACAAATTAATATTGGCACCTTCTATCTTTTCTGTGCTGGTTTGAAAGGATTAGGTGTCCTAGAAAAGCCATGTTTTAATCTTGATCCATCTTGTGGAAGCAGCCATTTCTTTTAACCCTATTCAGTACTGTAGGTTTGAGACTTGATTAGTTTACC
Source organism: Tamandua tetradactyla (assembly GCF_023851605.1). Taxonomy (NCBI): domain Eukaryota; kingdom Metazoa; phylum Chordata; class Mammalia; order Pilosa; family Myrmecophagidae; genus Tamandua; species Tamandua tetradactyla. The sequence continues at coordinate 95,948 of NW_027518283.1, forward strand.
TCCATGGAGATGATGCACCTAATTGTGGATATTAACCTTTGATTAAAAGGAGATATGACTCCACCAATTCCAGGTGGGTCTTGATTACTTTACTGGAAACTTTTAGAAGAGGAAATATTTTGGAAAAAGCTTGAGAGACATGAGAACCAGAAGAGCCCACTTAACCAGGGACCTTTGGAGATGAATAAGGAATATGCCCCTGGGGGAGCTTCATGGATCAAAAAGCCTGGAGAGAAAGATAGCAGACACAGTCATGTTTTCCATGTGCCTTCCCAGTTGAGAGCAGAATCTTGAACATCATCAGCCTTCTTGAACCAAGGTATCTTTCCCTGGATGCCTTAGATTGGACATTTCTATATCCTTGCTTTAACTGGGTCATTTTCATGGCTTTAGAACTATAAATTTGCAGCTTAATGAATCCCCTTTTTAAAAGTCATTCTGTTTCTGGCAGCTAGCAAACTAGAACACCTTCTTAAGAACTTTTCTCAAATATTTCTCCTTCTTAGGAGCAGAAATCTTGTAAGAGCAGATGGTGGGTGCAGGTAATTCTCAGGCCCTCTTTCCTTTTCAACAGTGTCCCCCTCCAAATACCTATTGTTCTAGTTTGTTAGCTGTCGGAATGTGATATGCCAGAAATGGAAGTTGCAAGTTTACAGTTCTAAGGCTGTGAAAATGTCCAAATTAAGGCAAGGTCATGAAAATGTACAATTAAGGCACAAATGAGAGGTTACTTTCACTCAAGAAAGGGTGATGAAGTTCAGGGGTTCTCTCTCAGCTAGAAGGCCACATGGTAAATTCTGCTAGCTTTCTCTTCCAGCTTCATGTTTCATGAGCACCCCAGTGGGCATTTTCCTTCTTCATCTCCAAATATCTCTGGCTACATGTGTTCTAAAGCTTTTTCCAAAGTGGTACCCTCTTAAAGGGCTCCAGGCACATATCCATGGAAACTATCTAATCAAAAATTGCCACCCCCAATTGGGTGGGTCACATCTCCATGGACACAATCAAGAAGCTCCTGCCCAGCAATATTGAGTGAGGATTAAAGAACTTGGCTTTTCTGGAGTACCCCACAGATTCAAACCAGCACACCTACCATTCTTTCCACTAACAAGAGACCCTCCCCCAACTCCTTTACATGGGTCAGTGGCTTTTCCCAAAAGCAGCATTAGGAAATACTTGTGAATAGCCACACAGCAACCATGCTGTGTTCTAGCTCAGAATCTTCTCTATGACATAGGACTTAGGGCTTTGAAAGTAACACAAAAGAAAAAAAGTTCCTGAAGATTTGGTATTTCCATTTGCTAAAACTGTCAAAATGTAGCATACCAGTCAGTAATGAGTTGGCTTTTATTAAGTTACAAGTTTACAGATCTATGGCCATAATAATGTCCACACTAATGCAACAGAGAAAGTATTTTGAATCTGAAGAAAGGTTGATGGTAATCATGATTTCTCTGCCATGTGGGAAGGCAACAGATGACATACACTTTGCCTCATCTCCCAGCTTCTGGTTTTAAACAGCTTCCTCTGGAGCATTTTCTTCTACATCTCGAAATTTCTTGGTTTATGTCTGTTCTGAACCTCTTTCAAAATGGTTCCCTCTCAAGGGACTCAAGTAAGCAGATTAAGACCCACCTTGAATTAGTGAGATCACATCTCCATGGAACAATCTGTTTTAATTGTCCCACTCACAGTTGGGTGGGACACATCTCTATGGAAGCCACCTGATCTAAATGTCCCACCAAAATAGGTCTGCACTCACCATATTGGACTTGTAGTAAAAGAACAAGGCATTTCTGGGGTTCAAACCAGCACATTTATCATGGCAAAACCATTCTGAGTCTGGCTGAGGGAAGACTGGGCTCTGTCAGGGGTAGTCCTAGGTGTGAACAGAGGAATATGCAAGCAGAAAGTCACTGCTCATGGCAAGCTTGTGTTGCAATGGGAGCACTGGCAAGGTTGGTCATTGGGTCTTCCTTGATCTGGTTGGCAGATAGGGGATGAACAGGCACTGAGTCCTAGAGGTGGCTTCCCAGCAGTTTCCTAAAGTCGTTCCACCCCAGAGGGCACCTGTTATGCTTCAGAGCCTCCCAGGGAGCAAGGTGGGTGGTGGGGGCACAGAGTATTACTGGGGTAGGGGTTGCAGTAGGGACTTTGGACCTCAGACCTAATCTCTCCTAGGCCATGGAGCTGGAGAGTGAGCTTCGACAGGTTCACGGCAGAGCTGGTGAGAGAAATAACTACTCAGCCTATTCCCCTTGCACAGCTGAGTTTATACTCTGCTGCCCTTTGTGAGCTGCTACTTTCACATAGTCTTTGTCCTTGCCCCCAGCTGTCCCCTCAGTGCAGGACCACCATCCTCCCCTACACACAGTGCATTGCTTCCACAGAGGATGAGCTCATCCTGCTAGGGATGCATTTAGGTCGATGCCAAAATAAAATGGATAATTTTGTGCAGGTGCTTATTTTCTGCCCCCTAAATTCAAACATTCAGCAACTAAACAAAGATTATAGACATCCAGATGACAGGACAAATTTTCCCATTTGAGCTCATTTTTAAAATTTTATTGAATAAGCAAGAATTGGCAGGCTTGATGCGTAGCTCAACCTTTCATCAAATCTCAAGGATGGCCTCTAACAAAAACTTTAAAAGTCACTTCTCCTAGGCACCATGCTATCTGTGCTTTTCACTATTATCATCAGAACCTATTGAGTTTGGTATTATTGTCCCTGCCCTCACTTTCTAGGTAGAGAAACTGAAATTGTACCACTTGCCTTCAGTGGCAGCACTAATAGGTGGTGGAGGCAGCCTTTGAATCCAGGTCCAGCTGTCTCTAGAGCCCTTGTTCTAAATCACCACAATACTTGGTTTCACAAAGACAACTGGGACCATCTAAATGCTCTCAGGTTAGACTGATTAATAGTCATCAAGCAAATCAACAACACTAGTGTTGTAATTCATAGAAGACTCTATGTGTGTATGTGTTTTGGAGATGCCAGGACAACCCCTTCAGACCCTCTTCTCTGTGGCTAGGTTGAATCCAGGCTGAAATTTTCCAGGTGGCCACCTCTGTTCCTACCTTCTATCATGCTTTCAATTCCTATTCCTAGAGTTCCAGCTCAAGTTTCAGCAGCCACAGCAGCAGGCCACATGGATAAGGGACTATCATGTGTTCTGGCCACAGAGAAGCTGTGAAATTACACCCTCAGTTTATGTTCTTTCTCTTGGTTTAATGATTTTTCTTCCTTTCCTTATTTTCCTTTTTTCCTCAGAAGGGGAGTGTGAAGAGAAAGGAATTGCCCATTTATTTGTTTGTCAGAAAGAAATGCGTGGGCCAGTGGAAAGGACACCAGCAGGAACAAGAGCCCAGGGGCCTCCATATGAGCGAGGCCCTGGGGTAGCTTGGCTCATCTGGTGTCTGTGGGCAAAGAGGGACTGAAATCATTAGCATTATCTCTCCATGCCCTAGACCTCCCACCAGTGAGGTCAGAAGTGTGGGAGGAAGGAACTCGTGGATGGCCAAAGTTCTTGGCAAGAATTGGGCCTGGACGCAGAAGAATGACTAGTGATGAGCTGAGACCTATATAACAAACATTTTTGAAGCTCCTTTGTGCGCCATTATGCCCCATGTATATGTTAAGCCTGGGGACCTAGAACCCAATAAAGCATGGCTTTTGCCCTAAAGGGTCCCTCATCCATCACTGATGTCTGGGAGCCAGGCTAGGGCTGAGAATGGTTCCTCTAGGTACAGAAGACTGCTTGACCAAGCACTCAAGAAAATCATAATGGTGAGGCAATGAATGTTAAACAGAGACAAGTGGCATTAGTCTCAGTCAGTCAAAAATGGAAAGCAACCTGTTGAACCTTTAAGACTCCACTATATCGTGGTGTACTAGCCAGAACTCTGCTATTTGTTTGAATAGGACCCTGGGAAATGCTCTGGTCTTCTCTGGGCCTCAACCCCTTCATGTGTAAAAGGCATCTAGAATCAGCAAAGCCTTCCAGGCTGATATGCTGTTTCTAGGGGTCCCTCAAGCTACCTCTCACTCAGGAGTTGAAGAGATTGAAGATGTGTGGGGAAGGGTGGGGGAGAAAGGGACTAAGTAATGTCTAGGGAGAGTCCTTGTGAGTTTAGTTTGCCAAAAGGGGAGGGAAGAAGGGAAGAAGGAAATGAAGTGAAGAAGGGCAGAAAAGAAGAGTGTAAAGAGAGGGAGGTAAGGAGGAGGGAAAGTGCAAAAGATACATTGTGGTGGCCACCACAATTAGCCCAATGAAGGCTGCTACAATGTAGACTTATCATTTCTCTATGAAAAGGTGGAGTCTAATTTCTCTCCCTTTAAATCAGGGCTGGCCATATGACTTGCTTGTAACCAATAAAATGTAATAGAAGTTATTCTGTGTGGTTTCTGAGCCTTGGTAAGATGTAGCTTCTACTCAGTTATCCTGGGACACTTACTCTAAGGCATGTCTAGTCTTACACCATCATGTCAGGGAAACCACATTTAGGCATCTAATATTGACAATTCCAGCCATTTCCCAGGCTGCCACAAGGTGGATGAATCAAGCTACCTTGGTCCCTCCAAACAAGCCCATGCTGCAGCTTGGCATGATTGATCAACATCTGTGCCTCTGCTGAGGCTATGAGGCATCGGAAGGACCCTACTGAGCCCACCCCCAATTCCTAGTACAGAGGAATTTATGAGATATAAGAAAATGATTGTTTCAAGCAAAACAATATTGAGTTAATTGCTTATGAAGCAAAAATTTCTGGAATTTGATAATAGGATAGGTTTAAGAAAATAAGCTCCCAAACCTCAAATAGTAGAGACAAATCCTTAAACATATGTGAATGAGATTTTAGAGTCTTGTGAACTTTCAAAGCTGATTTTGTAGCACACTTTTGATATTTCCCCTTTAGGACATTGCAGCAAGGCTGACGTCTTCTGTGGGTCACCATATTACATTTTTAAAGCATATTTTAACATTTTTTATAAAGAACTATCAGAATTGCTAAAATGAAAGTGAGAATATCAATTGTTCACACCTCTGGAGGACCACAGCTGTAGGGGCTGCTGCCCCCGAGGGACTGGGTTAGCTGCCAATGAATCAGCAGTAGGTTAATTGCATTGTGACAAAGGGAAAGGGTAACTGTGACAGCCTCAGACTTGGTTCCAGTCTTTCAAGTGCCAATTTGCAGTAACAGCTTGCAGCCACAAGGGGATCTACTGGGAATGGAGGAGATGTCGATATAAGGGGTGCTTGAGCAGGCAAAGGAGTCAAGAAATGGTCAGGTAGTCTCTTCTCTCTGACATCTCCAAGCACCGAAGCCCCCAGTTCCCTGTGGCTGTCATATCCCAGTATTTTACCCATTAGCAGTCTACAACCTGCTGTTATATATCTAATATGTTCCTTCTTTCTTTCATGTGAATTCCTCTTCTTGCTTATGGACCAGTAGTCACCATAGAGGGAGATCACTTTCTTTTATTCCACCTCCTTCAGTGCTCAGCCAAGCCATGAGCTCTCTGTCTTGCCAGATGTGGGATGCAATATTATCCTGTTTCATCTCCAAGTCTCCTGGTCCACTCCTACCTTGACCCCACAGTTGCTACCCACTTTAGGATTCAGCATATCTGGCCAAGATTAGTGCTTCCTAGAGGATTCCTTGCCCATCTCCTCTTTCCTCTGGAGACAGAGAGATATCACTTCCATGAGGAGCTGGCCTTTAGGCATTCCCAAAGTCCCAGCCATTCACACAGTACCTCAGATCCTCCAAGATTCAGCTGCCTGATAGTCAGGCTTATGTGCCTCCTCTTCTCTCGTCCTCTGACCAGCAAAACTGAAATACTTGTAATTGCCAGGAACACACCATGATATTTCCAGCCTTTGTGCTTTGGACAAGTTATTTTCCATGTCTGGTATCCTCTCCCAATACTTTCTTCCCTGGGAAGAGCCCTACTCATCCTTCAAAACTGTGTGTTCTTCTGTGAAGTATTTCCTCACCTATAACTCCTTTCCATCCCTAGAATCTCACCTCTGAAAGAACCCCATTCCCTGAATATGAACATCTCATTGTTATTCAAAGTGGTAATAATTACTCATATACCTGCCCTGCCTCTGCCCCTGGCTTTGTTTCCTTATGTCACCCACAGGGACATAGTAGGTGCTACATGGAAAGTGTTGTACTGGATTTGGAACCTCTCACATTCCTTGACAGGAGGATCCTCCCAAATGCTTGCTCAACAGCCCATTTCTCTCATTTCCTGTCCTTGTGGCCATTGCTTCAGCTTCAGCTTCATCAGGTAAGGATCTCTCCTCAAGAAGAGTACAGGGGCAGGTGGTGGTGAGGCACAAGGCTGGAGGGGAGGGGGTAACAGGATGACTGTTTCTGTCACCAGCAATTTTGCACCATCATCTTCTATCTTGGGTAAACCCTTTAAATGCTCTGAACTTCATTTGCTCTTCTGGAAATTGGAGAGCTTTGCAAATCAGAAGAGAGCTTAGACATTTTTAAAGCCTGTATAAATGGCCAATATTTTTATTGCATCTTCTTCTAATGTTTAAATACAGTTACCTCTATGGAATCTTAGAACAAAGGAATTCTCAATGTGATCTTTTTGTAATTTCTCCACCTTGAGTCAAGGGGAAAACGGATTAAGAGTAAATCTTTTTTTTTTTTTTGTCTCCAACAGGACCTCTTATCTTCTCTGAAGCCCTGGAATTAATGATTCTAATACTGTTTCCTCCCAGAACGAATTCTCAACTTTGACATCTTCTATCTTTTCTTAATAACTGTTCTCTGACAGTTCTTGACTTTAGGAGCAGGAATCTTGTAAGAGGAGATGGTGGGTGCCTGTAGTTCTCAGGTCCTCTTCCCTTTTCAGCAGTTCCTCCTCCAAATGCCTACCATTTCTTCCACTAACAGGACAGCCTCCCCCTAACTCCCTTGAATGGGCCTGTAGCTTCCCCCAAAAGTGGCATTAGGAAATTCCTGTGAATATCCACACAACAATCATGCTGTGTTCTAGCTCAGAATCTTCTCCATGACATAGAACTTAAGTATTTGAAGGAACCACAAAAAGAGAAAGTTCCTGAAGAGTTGGTGTTTCAATTTGTTAATGCTCTCAAAATGCAATATACCAGTAATGAGTTGGCTTATACAAGGGGATATACTAAGTTATAAGTTTACAGATCTATGACCATAAAAATGACCAAACTAAGACACTAGAGAATCTGAAGAAAGGCTGACGGTAATCATGATTTCTCTGTCATGTAGGAAGGCAACTGGTGACATCTACTGTGCCTCCTCCCCCAGCTTCTGGTTTTAAACAGCTTCCTCTGGAGCATTTTCTTCTACGTTTCCAAAGTTCTTGGTTTGTGTCAGTTATGAGCCTTTTTCAAAAAATTCTTAAAGAACTCAAGTAAGCATATTAAGACCCACCTTGAATTGGTGGGATCACTTCCCTCTGGGAACAACCTATTTAAATGGTCCCACCCACAAGTGGGTAGGTCACATCTCCAAGTAAACCATCTAATCTAAATGACCCACTGAAGTAGGTCTTCACTCACCATATTGGATTTGTATTCATTAGAACAAATTGGGGGTTGGTTCGGTCCAACACTCATAACCCAGCGAACTGAGGTAGAAAGGGGTTTATTGTAAAGGAGGGAGGGGGAGGAGGAGGAGGGGTGGAGGGGGAAAAGGAAGTGGGAAGGGGAAAAGGGTAAAGGAACACTTTCTCCAAGAACCTGAAGAAAATGTCCGCCTGCCGTGTAATGTGTTTCTCCTTTTATACTCTGAAGTTCGCTGTCCCTTATTGGTCCTGACTTCTGCATTTGGCTACTCATCTGGTTGCCTTTGGCTAGTATTTTTGCTTCCTTCTCTTTGTGCCTATCCTGACCTGTTGACTCTTTATTGGTGAAGTTTGTTCTGTAAGTCCTTCTTTGATGTGGTTTCTTGCCCTGGGTATTGAAAGAATTTGGCAACAGGCATCAGCATTGCAGCGAGGAGGAGGGAGAAGGGAAAGGGTCACCAGTGGACCATGAGTTTCGGTCATGACTACAGGGTGAGCAGGGGGTGGGAGCCTGAGCTCCTTCCTTGTGACCTGTCAGCATTAAAAGAACACGTTATTTAAATAAACTTATACAAAATGTATGACAGTTTCTCCAGGATATATATATGTGGGAGTGCAATTGCTGGTCTTCCCTGCTCCAATTGCAACAAATGCTACTGCACTATCATTTCCCCTGAATATTCAAGGGAGTATGAGCCCTGCTATTGTTTATGGACCTTCAGGATGAACAAATTTTGGAAAAAAGAACGACATAGTGGTGGTAGAGTTTCCCAGCCCACAGTCTCACTTTCAGCCAGCACACTGAGAAGCCAAAACCAGAAAGGAGCTGGCATGTGGAGCCCTCCCAAGTGCTCAACAGAGCTCTGCCAAGCATGCGTGAGGTGTAGTTCCCCTTAACTGGATGTAGCTGTGGAACAGTTGAGGTCACTACTAGGCTGACAGACATGGAAAGTCAAATACAACACAACATGCCATTTTGAGATCATAGGGTACTTTATTTAACCTTAGAATAGGATTTCTGGGGCTATTTCTCTGAGCCCAGGTACTCCTTAGAGCTCCTGGCTTGTTCTAGTTAGCTAGCTGCTGGAATGCAATATTCCAGTAATGGAATGGCTTTTAAAAAGGGAAATTTAATAAATTGTGAGTTTGCAGTTCTAAGGCCAAGAAAATGTGCCAATTAAAGCAAGTCTATAAAAATGTCCAAATTAAGACACCAACTAAAGGTTACCTTCACTCAAGAAGGGCCAGTGATGTTCAGGGTTTCTCTCTCAACTGGGAAGGCACATGGGGAACATGGTGATGTTGTCTAGCTTCCTCTCCAAGCCTCTTGCTTCACGAAGCTTCCCCAGGGGTGTTCTCTTTCATCTCCAAAGGTTGCTGGCTGTTGGGCAGTTCTCTTGTCTCTGCTGTTCTCATCATTCTCAAGTTTTCTCCAAAATGCTTCCTCTTTTTAAGGATTCCAGTAATCAAGACCCACCTGGGATGGGTGGGGTCACATCTCCATCTATTCAAAAGTTAATACTTTTTTGAATTTTCAAAAGTGTATTTCAAGTGGGTGAGTCACATCTCTGTAGAAATAACTTAATCAAGTTTCCAACCTATAGTACTGAATAGGGACTGGAAGAAATGGTTGCTCTCACAAGATTGATCAGGATTAAAATATGGCTTTTCTAGGGTACATAAATCCTTTCAAACTGGCATACAGTATCCCTCCATGTCCTAAAACTCCCACCGGTGAGATGAGAGCTGCTAGAAGGTGTGTGGGAGGAGAGGACTCATGGACGGCCCGAATCCTTTGCCACAATTGTGTGTGCATGCAGGGAAATGATGAGTGACCTTCATAACAATCATTTATGGAGCACCTTATATGTGCCATTATGCCCCATCTATGCTAGGCCTGAGAACATGGTCTTTCCCTTAAACGATGTGATAAGCTATATCAATACAAATAATTCCTTCTATCCCATTTTATCAACACAGCCCTCACAGATGCCCTTTCTGGCCCTGCCCAAGTCACACAGATGGTGTTAGGAACTCTCACAGTTGCCCCAAAATGACTGCCCTGGAAGTACACCCATGTCACAGCCTAAACAATCTTGAGGCCTAGAGCCTAAGGATTAAAAATATTTGAGATGCTGCTTGGCAGGCTATTCCTCACATCATTAGTTGTTCAGATCCCAGAACAATTGAGCCAATGCTCTGCGTCTTCTCCAGCCCTTGCCCTTCCCCTCAAGATGTAGCCTCTGATAATATGAGATGGATGGGGACCATCCTAGGATCCCCTCTGGGCCTGGTCTCCTCCTCCTTGGCATTCTTATCAGAGGAAACAGACTTGAACATAACAGAGCTGTTATCTTTTGGGCCTGGCTTTAAAGTTGTGCCTTTTCAGCCTATGTCATTTCAGGTGTATCCTCAGCCCAACATCAGTTATCAACAGAGTGAATTAAATTCACCAGCCCCACATGATCAGAAATGTTCAAAATTTGCCCATATAATGCTAGCCAATATTAGGGCTCAGAGAATACTTGGGCTTCAGGATTAGAAAGGAGCTACTTGCTTTGGGGTTGAAGAGGGCTGGATGGAGGGGATGGCCTCACTGATCCTGATTTGCTCCATCCACATTCCCTCATCCATCTCTGAAGTCTCACTAGGTCAGGGCTGAGATAGGTCTCTTGGAGTGCAGAAACCTGACATCATTGGTTTCACCCCTTGACCCAGCAGGCCAAAATAAAACTGTAGTGGTGAGGCAATGGTTGTAAAACAGAAACAAGTGGCATTAGTCTCAAGGCAGTCAGAAATGGGAAGCAAACTGTTAACATCTTTGAGATCCCAGAGAAGACTACTTTTTGTGGTATGTTAGCCAGAACTCTGCTACCTAGTTGAAGTAGGACCCTGGAAAATTCCCTTCTCTTCTCTGGGCCTCCACTTCCTTATGTGTAAAGGGCATCTAGAATTAGTCCAAACGTTTCCAGGTTGATAAGCTGTTGTTCTAGGGGTTCTGGTATCCTCTCACCCAGGAGTGGAAGAGATTAAAGACGGGTTGGGAAAGGTGGGAGAGGAAGGACTCTGATTGGCTTCTGAGGCTTGGTGAGAAGTAGTTTCTACTTGGTTATCCTGGGACACCTGCTCTGAGGCCAGTCTACATCATGTCAGTGAAACCATGTCTGGGCATTTAATATCGATGATTCCAGCCATTCCCCATGCTGGCACCAGACAGTGAATAAAGGTACCTCGGTCCCTCCGAACCAGCCCAGTCACCAGAAGGACCCTGCTGAGCCTAGCCCCTATTCTTAATGTAGAGGAATTCATGAGATGTAAGAAAATAGTTGTTGTTTTATGTCACAGTGAGAGTTTTGAGTTAGTTGGTTATGAAGCAACAGATTCTGGTATATGATAGTGGGAGAGGTTTAAGAAAGTCTAATAATATTGCTGCTTTGACATCTAGTGAAATCAAGAAGGCCTCAAAAGACCTAATCACAAATTCTCCTCCCTAACCTTCTCCCATGGATCACATCCCTTACCTAAACAACCATCTCCAGATGCGGTTCCTGCTTATACCTGAGTAGCGTGCTTCAGTTACTTCCTTGCCAGTTTACTCATTCAAACACTCCACTTGCATCTTCCCACAAGAACAAACCCCCCCCTTTTGTTACTTTAATGTTTGTATCCCACAGTCCCTGCTTGTTCACTTTGTTCCCAATTGCAACCTGCTGGTGGCACTGCATGGAATGTAGTGTCCTCTTTCTCTACAGTGTGAACATCTGTGAGTAATAACTTGTTATCTCATTTGTCCAGTGTCAGATGCCATGTGTTCAGCAAGTCCCACAAATATAGGATAGGGATCCTTCTCTCAGCAACAGGGTAAAAAGGAAGCAATTAAAACAACAGGTTCAATATTTTTTAGTTTAGTACTTGATTTTTAGCATTCTTCTCAGGTAATATACAATAAGATGCAATTAATTTCAAATGACAAAATATCAGTAAAGCTATGGAATTTTATAAAGTATTTTAATCATGAGCCTTAGTATAATTTTGTGGAAATGTTTCTGAAGATTTAATATCATGTGTCTTGATTTTCATTTTATAGTCATGGAAATTCATGTGTTAGCATATTCATAGCATCTAACAATGAATTTTAATGAATAATTGGAAATATGGATTCACAAACATTCATTAAAGATGCACGACTATATTGGAGTGTTATGAAAAGCAGCAACTATCCAGGCTTAACAGCACCCTTTCATTCTGTTTTGTTTTGTTTTTTCCAGATTTTAGTTCATTGACCTCTTTTAAAGATAGCTTTTCAGCAAAGAGTGATTTGTTAAAATTATGGCCAAGCTGCTTATTAATAAATTTAAACCTCACCATCTAAAGTCCAAATTTTATCTTCTGCGACAAAAGATTAATATATATATATAATATATATATATATATTATATATATATAAATATACGAAATCTACTGCAGAAGTAACCATTTGGGTAAGAGTGAGAATATAAAAACCTGACTCCCTTAAGGATTTCATGTGATGGAAAAGTCTGTAACATTGATCAGAAACCAGTGGAGGATGGGTTTGCATATGGGGCAACTCAAAATAACCTCTGAAATTAATTCTTTTTTTTCCTTATATCTTAAATGCTGAATGAATAGTGACACTCCAAGCAGTCTAAGGACAGTGAAGTGAGGTCTCCTACACTTTCTTTTTTTTTTTATTTGGGAGAGAGGATATTTGATGGCAATAGCTTAAGTAGTGAGAAGAGGGAGTTCTTATATTTTGACTTTTTTCCCTCCGTCCTTCCCTCTTCTTCTCTAGAAAGGGAGAGACTGGTAGCTTGAGGTTCAGGAGAAAACAGTGATTTCTGTTTTTCAATAGGGAAAATATCTAGCAATGGCAGGCTGCCAAATCGGTAGCCTATGATCTAATGGCCCCCAGTTCCTGAAGAAGAGGTGAGCCCTGGTGTGGGAAGTCAGGAGAGGAACCAATATTGGGTGCTGCAGCCCCTTGGTAGAGAACAGCCCCAGAGACAAAAAACTGGGTGGAGGGAGCAGGAAGGACCAGAATGGAGGAAACTTAAGTGCCACCCAAATTAGCTGCTGTCTGCTCCCTGCTGGTGGGTCCCTGGGGTGTAAAGAGTGGCAGGGAAGGTGTTATGGCTGAATGGAGAAGAAATTGAGATGTTGATAAAACAAAATAAAACAAACACTTTCTACAGTGATGAAGTAGTATACATATCTCCTTATGAGGACACAGAAAAGGTGGAAATTCAAAAGCATTAGATGCATGATCAAGCAAATGCCAAAATTTGATTGACTTGAAATGAGAAAGCAGAGCTGCATAGAGGTCATAGCTCAGGGTTTGGCATACAGAACTTTTGCTCCATGACAACCTGTAAAAGGAGAGGAACCCATTACACTCCCCTTCCTTGTTACAATTTCTACATCCGGGATGAAACTGAAAATCCCAGAAAAATAACTGATTGGAAAATAAATGGAAACATACTTTTGAGAATATCAGAGTGTCTAATCAGAGTTAAGAAGAGGGAGAAGTCTAGTAGGAATTTAGGCTTGGATCTGAGGTTTTTAAGAGGTAATATATATTATCTTTATTAAAAAAATGATGCAAACTTGGATATAATACAAAAGGATGGACTTGATGTCTTTTTAATATCATATTGTAGCACTGCCTAACAGGACCACACACAGACTATTTAACTCTCTAAGGAAAATATTTTTTGTTGTTTTTCATCTTGCTATCTATTATTGACAAGGGCCTAGACTTCGAGATGTTGCTGCATGTTTATTTGTATATATTTTGCCCAATAAGAAATTAACATGATTTCTGTTTGGTAGAGAAGATAATTCCAGAGGTTTTCAGATTTGCTCCTTATGGAATATTAGCCAGCTTTTACTCTAGGCTTTCTTGACTGACTAGATCAATCTCTGGTTCTCAAATCCTTTCAAACAGCTTTATTAACATGCTTATTTCCTTGTTAAATTCATTTTACATCTATATGAGTCATGTTTTAACTTTTTGCAAATCATTCTTTGATGCTACCATGGTGGTGAAAAGAAGATACTGCCTCAGTAGTGTGGACATTAGCTTGCTCACGTGCTTTGCGTGTGGGTTTTTTTTTTAATATTTTATTTTTTTGGTTAAGCTGAAGTTGAATCACTTTTGCTCACATTTCCACATAGTAGTTGCAAACTTAGCTAAGAAGTTGATCTTTAAGGAGAAACTTCTTTCCCAGGGATAGCAAACTCTCTATATGTTAAATTTTCTACTTCTTTAAAATATCTTAATTCCATGATATTATAACCTCTAGATTCTATCAACACAATAGGTAAGCCAGTCTGCCAAGTGACAGTTTATGTTTACAACCAGGCTTACTTTTTCCTAAAGAATCATTCTTAGATGGTCACATTTTTATTCTACATGCAATTAGGTATTGAGGATAAATAATATTCAAATTTATTGACTTGTGAAGATGTCTTTGTCCTCTCTACTAGTAACTATACCAGGAAATGAGAGAGATTTCTATATAGTCAGATAAACCTTATAAGTTATGGTTTTAAATGATCCACACGCCGGAGTAGTTTTCATAGCAGTTAATCTTTCAAGAACATCCATCTGAACATTAGTTATACAAAGTATACTTGGCAGGACATTGTATTTTATGGTATGATTTCTAAATGCTAGCAATAAATGTTTTAGTAGTTAATGAATGATTTGAAAATTCAAACATTTATTTTGGTCCAAAATATATGTATTTTTTTCACTTCCTTAACGGAATAGTATACCTTGTAAAAATAAGTGAGATAAGTAAGTTACCAATGTTTCCAATCCACCATAATCAATGGAGCAGGGGAGTAAAAAAGAACAAATATTATTTGGAGAGTCAGCAAAAGAGATTAAACTGAATTGGGAAATTACTGTGCAAGGGTATGTACCTTTTTTCATTGAATTTAAATGATAATGTTTCTTTACATGTACTGAATTTAAAAATATTTTATATATGAAATTTTTAAATAATATCAAACTCTATGAAATGTGTTTAAAGATTTGATTTGATGAGATTTAAAAAGTGTTTGCTTGCATATAAAAAAATAAATTTGATAATCTAGAGACATGAAAGTTTCTAGGACATCTTTAAAATTATGGAATGAGTAAGGATAAAATTGTTTGATTAGATAAAAATGTGTGATGTGAAGTTAGCAAGTTTGTGGTTACAAATTGAAAACCATAGATTGCTATATATTGATTGAAATATTATAGTTCAGACACAATCTTAGCATTGCCCTGCAATAGAAAAAGTTTTAAAATCAATTTTATTATATAGAAATTTGATATTTCATGAGTATGCAGTTATTGATTCCCTGTTTAATGTATGCACAATGTTTACTATGGATTTTTATAGTAACTTCTATGTATTTTTAAGGTATTTTTTTAAATTTTGAAATAAATTTAATTTTACAGAAAAGTTACAAAGTATACACTTTCCATATACACTTCAGCCAATTTCCAATAACCATGATACATTTGTCAAAATAATTTATTCAGATTTCATGAGTTTTTCCACTATAGTCCTTCAGTACTCCATCTAGGACACCAAGTTGCATTTTATCCTCATGTCTCCTTAAATTCCCCAGGTCTGTAATGGTTTCTCAGTATTTATTTCTTTTCATGTCTTTCAGTTTTTAAGATTGCTGGTCAGATATTTTGTTAAATGTTCCTCATCTTAAGTTTGTCTGATGTTTTCCTCAAAATTGCACTGGGGTTGTGGATTTGGAGAAAGGAAACATAGAGGTCAAGGTCCCTTCTTGTCACATCAGAGGTACTTGATTTCCAAATGACACCCGCATGCGCATGTCCAAGTTTGCCACCCGGGGTCCTCTCGGTGCGCTTGCGCACACCCGACTGCAAGCTCAGCGGGTGCGATCACGATGCGCCTGCGCAAGCCCAGAGGCCTGGTGGGTCACACCGCGCCTGCGCAGGCCACCGCCTGCTCTGCGGAGACCCGTTTGCCGCCCCGGGGCGCCGTGTGCGGGTCACGGCCGTTGGCGTCTGTCGTGGCTTGGCGGGCGTTGGCGCTGGTTGCTGACCCTCAGGGAGCCGCGGCGTTCCCTAGCTGGCCCGGGGTCGCGGGCATTTGCGTGGGGCCGGGCGGCGGCGACCGAGAGCCGGAGGCCGGACGGGAGCCGGAGCGGGAGCGGTGGGGGCGGTGCGCGGCCTGCCCGCGGCCAGCCGGACGTGGGGCCGCAGTCGCAGTTTCCTGTGCGGGTCCCGCGCGCGCCCTGGGGCCGCTGGAATCCTCGGGAGGGGGCTTCGCCGAGACCCTGAGGAAAGTCAACGTCCAGAAAGGGCCGGACGGCCTGACCGCCGGATCGTCCTGGCCGCGCAGCCGCAGTCGCGGCGCCACGGGGCAGCCGCTAGCCGGAGATAGTGGAGACGCTGCGGGCGAGCACTTCCAGCTCTGCAAGGTGAGCGGGGGTGGGCGCGCGGTGGCAGAGCGCCGGGGAGGGGGGTAGCGGGTGGGGGTGGGGGTGGGGGAGCCCCTGGCGGGGCGTCGAGCTGGGCGGGCGGCGGGGCGCGGGGAGTAGCGCGCGCGGGTGGTGAGGCTCCGGGCTTGGGAGCGGGGCGCCGGGCGCGGGAGTCAGGCGGTGGGTGTAGGGAGCAGGGCGCCAGGTGCGGGAGTGAGGCTCTGGGCCTGGGAGCGGGGCGCCGGGCGCGGGAGTGGGGCGGTGGGTGCAGGGAGTGGGGCGCCGGGCGCGGGAGTGAGGCTCCGGGCCTGGGAGCGGGGCGCCGGGCGCGGGAGTGGGGCGGTGGGTGCAGGGAGTGGGGCGCCGGGCGCGGGAGTGAGGCTCCGGGCCTGGGAGTGGGGCGCCGGGCGCGGGAGTGAGGCTCTGGGCCTGGGAGCGGGGCGCCGGGCGCGGGAGTGAGGCTCCGGGCCTGGGAGCGGGGCTCCGGGCGCGGGAGTGAGGCTCCGGGTCTGGGAGCGGGGCGCCGGGCGCGGGAGTGGGGCGGTGGGTGCAGGGAGCGGGGCGCCGGGCGCGGGAGTGAGGCTGTGGGTGTGGGAGCGGGGTGCTGGGCGCGGGAGTGGGGCGGTGGGTGCAGGGAGTGGGGCGCCGGGCGCGGGAGTGAGGCTCCGGGCCTGGGAGTGGGGCGCCGGGCGCGGGAGTGGGGCGGCAGGTGCAGGGAGTGAGGCGCCGGGCGCGGGAGTGATGCTCTGGGCCTTGGAGCGGGGCGCCGGGCGCGGGAGTGGGGCGGTGGGTGCAGGGAGTGGGGCGCCGGGCGCGGGAGTGAGGCTCCAGGCCTGGGAGCGGGGCGCCAGGTGGGGGAGTGAGGCTCCGGGCCTGGGAGTGGGGCGCCGGGTGCGGGAGTGAGGCTCCAGGCCTGGGAGCGGGTCGCCGGGCGCGGGAGGGTGCGGGAGTGAGGCGGCTGGGAGCAGGAAAGGGGCGGCAGAGCGGGGTCAGGGAGCGGGGAGCGGGGCTCCGGCCTGGGAAGGGGCCTGCTGGCCGGGACTCAGGGTTAGGGTCCTTGTTCACAGGGCTCTGACCCCGCCAGCGTGGCCTGGAAGCCTTCCGTGGGAGCGATTTTGGTTTAACCCACTGACTTTAGTTTCCTTTGGAAACGCTGTCTGAAGAATATCGCTAACCCAAAGGCCAAACCTCTCCAACTGGGTGTTTGATCGTGGTTTTTCTCCTAAAATGTGCAGTGAGTGGCTGAAAATATGAAATTGCCATTATGTTTGGTTAAGAAGTTAGTGCTGTGATTTTTGCCTGTTGAGGAGGTTGGTGCTATGGTGTGCAAAAGCCCCCTGTAGCGGTTGGTTTTAGATATTTCTCCGTGGGGGCTTGGGCCCCATCTGTCTGGCGGGGTCTTCTGAGTTCTTCCAAGCATCTGTTAAAGAGGAGGGGGTGCTGGCCTCACCTATCTTGGGCCCCTTTGCCTTCTTTTTATTTTTTATAATATTTTTTACTATGAATATAACGTTTATACAATGAGGAATATATTTTGAAGTACATTGTAAGAAGTAGTTATCAGACGAGAGTTTGATATGGGTTACAGTTCCACAGTTTTGGGTTTTCTAGCTGCTCCAAGACCCTAGCGACATAATAGAAATACCAATATAGTGATTTAGCAGTCATGCTCATTTGTTACATTCTAAATTCTCTGTTTTAACACCTCCTTCTCCTTTGACCCTTCTCCCAGTCTTTTAGGGATATTTGGACTCTGCCCATTCTAACTTTTTCATGTTGCAGAGGGGTATCGGCAATATAAGATAGG